>NW_028230568.1:0-70401 GCF_043228905.1 Azolla caroliniana | reverse complement strand
AAAGGCTCTATGTGAACTCCGCCTTGATGTAAGGGATTGATTAAATGACCAGCATAGTTTTGCATGCATTTACATACATATAGCAGTCCATACATGCATTATCTGGCTACTATCTTACTTTCATGAGGATCACGAGTACTAATATTTGATACTGCATTTAGTTTGCTGTAGTATTGGTTTCTAGTTAATTTTTTTTCCATAGCCTATGTGTCAAGACTGAATATTGTGATGATCATGCAATTGTGCTAATAAATCTGCATCTCATTTCAGCAGCAACTATGGAATTTACTTTTTGGTTTTTCTCCGTCCAGCTACTGAGATATTTCATTTGTCTTGTGTTTCTATGTGTCTGTACTCAAGCGAGTTTTCTGGCATCGTTCATGAACTAGTGCTGCATGCAGTTGCATTTTGTTCTTTATTGTTATTGTTTCCACATACATTCCACATGTACGATTTTCTATTAATGAGTGTTTTCATAAACAAATTGAAATTGAACATGAAGAGTTTTGCACACAGCATAGCATGCACACTGCCCAATTTGATTGTAGTGGGCATTTTGCCTGCCCTCTGGGTTATAAAAATCAGTTTCTACGTGTATAGATCCTAATGCCTCTTATTCTATTTATGCAGTAAGAAAAAGTAGGTGCAAAAGAAATCTGAATAATCTTTATTATTATGGTGGTCATGCCCAAGTTTCAAAAAAATTCAATTAATTAAGAGATATTTGTGTCTTTGGTGAGGGACATTACAATTAATATTGTCACTTAGGACTAGTTTACCTTTAAATGTATTTCACCTTAAACTGTTTTTTATCATCATAGTACTTTTGATTTTCTGATACCAACTGACTTCTGAACAGAGATATTTTTCTGCATAGAATCTACAACTTAAAAATATCTGCATTCTATCTCTTGTTAAGATGGCTCTCCAATATATGTTTTACAGCAAGATGATATACGCACCTTCATTGATGAGGAGCTAAAGAATGGAAGTCCTCTATCCACCATAAGGAAAGAGAGTGTTGGGGATGATATGCAAGGGACAGTTTATTGGTAAACGTCTTGTGTTACTCACCGGTACCTCTTGCATTGTTTTTTGTAAATGTGCAATACTGTAAATCTGGGAAATTCGCATGACAGGTATGAGAATGGCCCTGTTGCAGGACAGAGATTATATAGGGAAATACAAGTGCCTTGCAAGAGAGACAAGCTTAATAGCAAGTCAAGGAATTTATTAGTGCCCCCTCCAACCTTTCAGTGGGAGACTTTGGCAACAAATTTGGAAGAATTTGAATCTGTTGTAGTATGTACATTGAGCTGTTTATTAAATCTCTTTGTTTTGAATGCTTTATTCATCTGTTCGTTCTGTTCTTAGGAAAAGCTGTGTTCGAGTAAGAATAAACTGGAAGTTTCTATTGGTAAGAAAATAGACAGTGATATCATTCCAGAGCTAAACAAGCTACAACAGGTATATTTTTGTCATTCTATATGCATATAAATGTCTTTTGAAGTTTCTAGTAAAGTTTTGTGGATAGTTATGAAGCCCTCATTCATGATCACGTCAACAATAATATATTCCCTATATTTGTAGTTTTTGTATCAATGGGTTATGTATATATATTGTTATATAATTTCAAATTTTCCTTCAATATTACCAAAATAAATCTTCAAGAAGATGGATGAAGGCCATTTCGGATATGCCCATGTTATGGTTCACATTTCTTCTGAAGGGTAATTGGAGCAGGAATACACTGTACTGAAATGAAGAATCTTATAACAGAAAAAAGAACGAGCATTAAAGAGACAGCAAAGACAAGCTCTACTCATTGATAATCACACCAACATTGAGGGTTTAGCGATGGGTCGTTCTAGACGTGAGCGCAAGCCTGTTACATACACATTTGGTGAGAATACTAAAGTATGTTATTGGTTATGGGCAAAGATTAAGGGAACAGACTAGAATGACAGTATAATCTTCTTTACAGATGATTTTGACAAATCAATCAATGATGCTATCCAACGTAGCAAGTATGTACTATGCAGTTTGCTATATTTTGTTGGAGCAAACAAAAAGCTGTCTAACTTTTCTCTATATATTCAGCACTCTACATGCATCTCGAGCCTTAGTGGTTGAAAACAATATAATATCAAAGAGTTCCAATTACCAGATAGATCTGGAAACTGCAGATAATGGCAGTGATTACCCAAGTCACATACATTCTGAAATAGATCATGACAATGGGCAATATAGCAGGTCACTAAGGATCACAAAACAATTCTTACATTTCGAATTTTGCGAATAGAAATTAATATTTTGTTATGTTAAAATGCTCTGACAGGTATGTTGAGAATGATGAAGCTGCCGGTTGTTCTGAAGATGAAAGGGAAATTCATACCAATCAATGCAATAAGAGAAAGAAAAGGCAAAAACCTAGTTCAGATAAAGATGGGAATGGAGAAAACAGTGATTATGAAGAAAATAGATGTGGTGATGAGTCTTATATGGAGTATACTGATGAAGAAGAAGATAACAAAAATAATGCTTTGGAAATTTCAAGAAGAAAACTGAAGGCTGAAAATGTACAACAGGGTCTCCCCTACTCTGAGAGTTGCATCAATGGTCATCACGAAAGAGTGGATTTTGGCCTCAACAATAAAAATGAGGATATTAAGGATAGAAAGGTATTAGGTGCCAACGTAATAAAAGAAGAGCCTATATTGGATTTGAATTTGGCAGTTGTTGGAAATGGGGTGCAAAATGCTTGCAGCAGGGGCCAAAATAATGCAAGATGTTTTGTTGTGAAAGTCGAGAAAGTTGGAGTATAAGACAATATAATCTACAAAAATGAAGCTTTGTTCCCAAGATATGTTATCTCAACATTAAAGAAAATGAAACTTTTGACCCCAACATGTTCTGTCTCAAAACTAGAGAAAGTTCGAAGTATTAATGGAGGGTTCTCAGTGCCCACCATGAGTTTTTTCATCGGGTTCACGGTATCTACTCATAGAACTGACCGTGATTTGGTTACTACATTTTGCTTACCTCGATGAAATAATGTGTACCCTTTAAAGAAGCTATATTATGGTTGTCTTCAAGGTGGAATGCTGGAAAGGGTTTTGGTCTCTTCAGAGGGCTTTGAAGAGATCAGCTTTTGATCATTCACATGTTTTGAGAATCGTATCTTATTGGCATGTAAAAGTGCAATTGTATAAAATTTAGGTGGCGAAATGCAATGTTTGAGAAGTAAATGAAATACAAATACAATACATTTGTTTTTGGTCATGAAAGAAGTTTTCCGCCTACCCGATTATCCATCGACTGGTTTCATCTTTTTTATGTTTCATGTACATATAATTTCTTCATTGTTTAATCTTGTGTAGCAAAAGCTTTTTTGTCTGATTTTTCTTGGTGTCCAGTTTTATTTGCATCGTCTTACTTGATAACATTGAAATGAGTAAAATTAAAGTATTATGCAGCCAATTTGTGGAGTGTGATCCTCAATTTTGGGATAATAACCCAGATAAATAGTAAATAAAATTAAGGCAAAAACTACATTGCACATGATAGACTCACATGGTCATGATGACCATAATATAAGGTCTCCCTAGTACTTGGATCCAATGTAATTGTAGATGTGAAAATGGTAACTAGTTAAGTAGAAGTGACTGTTTAATTATTTATCGAGTCTCTACAAAGCTGTTTGTGTCTTACAGTAGGGCTTTCAGTTAATAATCATACATATGTTTATATTTAATAGGAAGTAAGTTATTAATGCCATTATATATAGGTCTATAATACCTGAATTATTTATATTAACCCTAAACCCTGTTCGCATGTCATAGCATAGTTGTAAATCTTTATGCCGTCACCTGACTGCCATTATAAATTTTGGCAAACTATGTGGGTGAATATGTTCTTGGTCCCAACTTAGACTAGAAATTTTAGACGAGGAATAAAGCATTTGTGCAAAAAGAGTAGATTAACAAAAAGAGTAAAATTACTAACATAGAAATCTCATAGATTGTTTGGGATAATTTTTAGGTAGAATTGTGTTGATTTGGTAGATAGAGTAAGGCCTTAGAACTTCTTGAAGGAGATCATGGTAGCATTTTGGGAGAATTTGGAGCAAACTAAAGATGATGCCTTTTTTTATTGCCTTTGCATCCAATATTGAATTTTTTTACCTACGAAGTAGAGGGGCAACGTTGTTTTCCAAGCTAATACATGGATAAAGGAAATTGAAGATATTCAAATCTCGTGCATGTGTGATCTCAATAAACAAAGGCCTTTAAAATCGTGTTTAGAGTGTGAAAACTATATAAGGAGCCAAACATTAAGTTTTGTTAGTGCTTCTTGGCGAAGAAAATGAAAATAAGAAAATCAAACAAGATGCATGAGTCACCTATCACAGTTTGCTTGAGTCCTATAATGTGAAAAAGGAATCGTCCACAAATGGTCAAACAAGGAAATTTGCTCTTAGACGATAATTTACGCACACTCCTTGACACTTAAACACTTGAACACATGAAAACAAATGCTTCAGAGATGGGTAATACATGTTGCGGTTCTCGAACCTTCATGTGAAGACTTGAAACGAGAGACATCAAACACGCCATGCGTCAACATACATTAATTACTCAGCGGAACACCTGTCGTCAAACTCCATGCACCAAACACTCATAAACATCATGTGTCAAAAACACTTTAAAACACCATTCCTAACACACATACATAAGACACACACAAACACATATATCAAACCTTGATATCAACCTCTTGAGACGCCTGATAGCAAAGGCTTTTAGATACATATACCTTGGCATCAAACGCTTCCTTCAAACACACTTTTGGTCGATCCACAATTAGGTTGTGCAAAGACAGGAGGTCCACACACACATGTGGCAACATACAATAGGTCATATGATGGGTGGTATTAAACAAGACCTTTGTATGCCTAGGAATGAAGCCCCTAGAGGCACACACAACAAGACTTAAGAGAGAACCTACCTCTCAAGGCATCAAGACATCATGAAGTCACACACACATAGACAGACAGAGACATTTTCATTGAAGGAGAGAGAACTTTGAGGTTATGGAATGAATGAATGTTTTGTTTTGTGAAGCAATAATGCAGTGGCGCCGCTCTGTGGCCAGAGTGTGGCGTTCCTGGGCCGCTCAATCCCCTGTTTCTTCCCCCGCCTCCCCTGGAAGGTGCCACTTTGCTTCATCGTCGAAGCCTCCTCAGGACTACTCCATCCGTCTCATCGATTACCCGCCGGAGATCGTCAGGAACTTCTCAATTATCGCCCACATTGACCATGGCAAGTCTACTCTTGCCGATCGGCTCCTGGAGCTCACTGGAACCATCAAGAAAGGCCATGGTCAACCTCAATACCTTGATAAGCTCCAGGTATGGATTCACGTATATATGTAGGTATGCCTTTGTGTATGCACCCGTGTGTTGTGATCTTGATGTAGTTTTATAAGACACATGATTGTTTAACCATGTTTTTTCTGTTAGCAAGTAATTAGCATGCGATTTAATATGTGTGTGTGTATGTGCTAAAAGAGTAATTACAACTTGGCCTCTTTTGATTAATGTGTGTTTTGAAAATATAATTAGCATATAAATTTTGATGTGTGTGTCTTTTTTAATGGAATAACTAGCATACAGTGGTAATGTGCTGGTATTGAAAATTATAACATTATTCTGTGCGTTTTACTCATACATTACCATGTGTATCAAGCTATCATCCAATATGTGAACGGCTGAAATGGGAACTATGTTATCCAAAAGGCCCAAGGGCGAATTATAACCTTTTGGACAATATTAAATCATTTCGTTGTTATGATTCATATCAATATTACAGCAGTCCTAAATTTATTTTGTGCTAAAAGTATTAGCTTTTTTGAATGAATGTGCACTGCATTTTCTGATGGACAGGTTGAGAGAGAGAGAGGTATTACTGTCAAAGCACAAACAGCAACAATGTTCTATAATTATTCAAGGAAAACGAATGAGGAATTGGGCATAGTATCTACCCTTCCCGAGAGGTCATACCTTATGAACCTTATAGATACACCGGGCCATGTTGATTTCAGCTATGAGGTTTCAAGGTCATTGGCAGCTTGCCAGGGTGTATTACTTGTTGTAGATGCAGCGCAAGGTGTTCAAGCCCAAACTGTAGCTAATTTTTACCTTGCTTTCGAGTCAGATCTTACGATTATCCCAGTAATAAATAAAATTGACCAAGCCAGTGCTGATCCTGAGAGAGTAAAACAGCAATTGAAATCTATCTTTGATCTTGATCCAAAAGATGCTCTTCTTACATCTGCTAAGACAGGGGTCGGTCTCCAACATGTCTTGCCTGCAATAATTGAGCGAATTCCCTCACCGAAGGGTTCTATGTCATTTCCATTGCGAACATTGCTACTAGATTCTTATTATGATGAATATAGAGGTGTGATTTGCCATGTTGCAGTGGTTGATGGTATATTACGGAAGGGGGAGAAAATAACTTCGGCTTCTACAGGACAGAGCTATGAGATCATGGATGTTGGGATAATGCATCCGGAGTTGACACCAACAGGATTGCTTTTAACTGGACAAGTAGGCTACATTGTAACTGGAATGCGGTCGACTCATGAAGCAAGGATTGGTGACACTTTACATCATGCCAATACTTCTGTTCAACCTCTTCCTGGTAATTGAGCTAATTAATCTAACCTTTTGACGCATTGATGCTACTAAATATGCATTTTTGAAAAGATTTCTGAGTAGAAAAAAACATGTTTCTAGCTTGACTGTGTACTGAACTTTGAAAATGAGACTTTAAACCTGCAAATCTCATTCGTTGTGTTGAATAGATTACGACATCAGCAAAAATCTTCTTGAGGGTTGATGAATCCTTTTTTCATTTTGAATAATAAGCACCCAAATGGCTACAATAGGTACTTTTCATTTAAACATTAGGCATGTGATTTCTGGATGATGAATCATTCTAGTAAAATGATGCATCTTATACAGTAGAACTAGTTCCATATTGAGTGGCACATTACTATGGTAATGTGCCATTTTAGAGAATAGTTTGAGCTTAATTAGTCTGTGCTCATATTTTGGGCGTGGCTGAACACCATATGCCTTATTCTTGCCATCTGTCCTAAGTTAGAGGCTTATGATTATACTAATTGTCTTATTGCTCATTATTTTGTTTAAAAAGAATAAGTATAGATCCGCCAGTTTTTGAAGCAGAGAAAATTTCCTTTACAGTTTGGGCATTTTGTGGTTGAACATGAGAAAAGAAGGCACAATGATTGACTCTATGGATGTGTAGAAAGGTTAACTGGATCAATAGCAAACTGATCAGAAACCGCCACTGCTTGAGTTGTGGAAACATCCATTTCCTTTTTTAGGCAGGAAGTTTATTCCAACAAATGCAATACTGTCTTTACTTTCGATTTGTAATAGAAAGAAGGCTCTTTCTCATTCCCACACAACTATTGTGTAATGAGGATTCATTGTACTTGTGTAGGCCCATACATTCTCAAAATAGAAATATTCTCCCTCATGCGACACAAATATAATTAATGAGACATTCGTGAAACCTGTGTAGGCTTAGAAATAAGTGACTGGACCATGATTACCTCAAAATTAACTGTGATTAACGCGCCTACCTTTTACATTCAGAACTAGATTCTGTTTCATTGCCTATACAAGTAACAATTGCATGTTGTCTATGTGAAGCTAATCCAATGACATCACTACATAAAACCTTTTTTCTTCTCAAAGTACCAATTAATAACGCTTCATTAGCAGAAAGGAATGAATCTCGTTTGCTATACCTGTAGTTCCTTCAAGAAGAGGCGAAATAGCTTCTATTTTGAAGCCTTTGATACATAGGAGGATTGACAATCCTTTCTGACATTGACACCTGTTGGACCTTCAGAAATTTATCAAGTCGTTTGGCTGGTTCGGAGCTATTGGATCTGGATCCACCCTTGCTGGTACATGAGTCAAATCAATAAGAATAATCACTAATGTTTAATAGCAACCAAAAGCACCTACTAATGACATGAATGCTAGATATGTCTAGTATATGGATTGCAAAGTGGTGGTGTATGCATCTTAGATATCCTTTTTGATGTAGATTAGTATTCATTTCAGTCTCCCCATGATTATTGTAGATTCTATTTTATTTACATTGATCTATGACTGTCTTATTCCTTGGAAGACTTCAATTTATCTCTTTCTTTTTTTTACATGGGTAGAGGGGAAGAGCAAATTTGTACTTATGAGTACATGCAATGCAATCCTTTGGTTGGTTTTCCTGTACAATTTTGCCCTATAATACACGCCTTCATATTGATATCAATGCCTGTATCAATAAACTGTGTTCATTGAAAATGCTGCAGGATTTAAGGCAGCTAAACATATGGTTTTTGCTGGAGTTTATCCAGCAGATGGCTCAGACTTTGAAGCCCTTAGCCATGCAATTGAACGACTCACATGCAATGATGCTAGTGTGTCAGTCACAAAAGAAAGCAGTGGAGCACTTGGGATGGGATTCAGGTTTCAAAATCTTTCATATATCTATGCTATTACTTTTTGTGAAAATGAATGTCTTTTCATGTCTAGACTGAAGTTCTGGTTATTTTGCTGCTTTCCAAAATTGGAATAAATAACAAATTGAGCCTCTAACTAGTAGCATAATTATTCATTATCAAAACCAGAAGCAGCATAATTTCATTATCATTTTGTTAATGTAGGTGTGGCTTCTTAGGTCTGCTTCATATGGATGTGTTCCATCAAAGACTCGAACAGGTAAATATGATCTAATTTGTTGGGTTTTTTTGTCTTTTCTGACATGTTATAGATTTCTAGTTTGTGTTATTGAATCAGAGGTAGCTCAACTTTCCTTTCCTTTATTTACATGTGTATCATTTTCAGTCCCCGAAAATTTTCGTTTTCTAAATGGAAGAAGAATCTATTTTTATAGGAGTATGGAGCTCAGGTTATTACAACCACACCAACGGTTCCATATCTTTTTGAGTACGCTGATGGAAGGTGTGTTTATATATTCAACACTTATAAAGATACCAATGTCCGGTTTTTGTGATGTAACAGGGTTTCGAGAAATCAGATATCTAAATTTTAATATGTTGGATGCAGTAAGATAACTGTCCAAAATCCAGCAGCACTACCTTCCACACCTACCAAAAGGCTAGAATCTTCATTAGAACCAATAGTGATAGCTACTATTATCACGCCCAGTGAGTAAGCTCTCCAAGTCCAATGTATACTCATTTTTCTTTCAAAGATGATTTACGCTATACACTTGTGGTCTATAATATACACTAGATTCTTTTCATTGTTAAAAAGATTGACAATTAGACCAATCCTTGTCTTGATCCCAGATATGTTGGAGGTTTGATTACACTTTGCTCAGAGAGGAGAGGGGAGCAAACAGAGTACACTTTCATTGACAGGTAACCAAATCAGCAATAACATAGTTTAAGATTTCTATATGCATAGGTTAAGTAATGAATTTTGTATTGACTATATACAGTCAGCGTGTTTTGCTGAAGTACAAACTTCCACTCCGAGAAATTGTAGTGGATTTTTATGATGAGCTTAAGAGCATCACTTCAGGCTATGCTTCATTTGACTATGAAGATGCAGGGTAATTACTTTCCTTATGCGTTTACTAAAATTTGTTTCTTATAATGGTAACATCATTTATTTATTGTGTGTCTACATTAGTAATGAGATGCCAGTGTTTGTTTAATGTTTTATTTATTTATCATGATGGACCCACCTTAGTGGTAAGCTATTAGGCTATCATAACAAGGTTGAGGGTTCAAAGCCTTTCTTTCACAGATCTTTTGTGCACCGTACGTCCATCTCTCTAAGCTACATACCATATCAGTGTATCAAACTAATTACCTCATGGTATCCAAACAGTTGACAGCACAATTTCGAGAGCGTTTTGTCACTGACAAAGACAATAATGCCACTTAGGAATAATAATAATAATAATAATAATAATAATAAAAGAATTCTTGAATCACTAAAATTAAAATACTGACTGGAGCTTTAACTTATCACCATACTCCAAGTTTTATTTTGATTTCTCGTGATGAAATGTAAGTTAAATAATCTCCTGGTTGACGTACAATCTTGATTCATGAAAGTAGGTTCATAACCTACTTCAGCTTATTACAATTCTGATTCACTAAATTACAGGATATCAAACAACACAAATATGGATAAATAGTTTGTAAGGGATAAATGTAAAAAATGAATAGTTGAATTGATGTTTTTATATCAAATATGCAAGTAGCTGACAAAAAGTAAATGTTAAAATATACCGCTCAAGTAAAAATATGGATAAATAGTTCATAAGATATTGCTGGTAAAATAGAATAAGTAAATAGATTCTTCTTCAGAAAGTTGGCATCGTCAAATTGAAAGACAAAAATCAGATTCCCTGTCAATGAATCCTTTTCAATAAATGATTAATTTTTGTAGGTATCAGAAAGCAGACCTTGTGAAGCTTGATATCATGTTGAATGGGCAATCGGTTGATGCCCTAGCTGCAATTGTGCATAGCTCCAAGGCCCAATATATCGGCCGTAAGCTTGTTGACAAGCTGAAAAAGATCATTGACAGGTGTCGTCTCAATACTTCATTCCTCATTATTATAAATGTGACCCTTCGTGTAAAATCTCAAATTTCCTCTTTTGGTATCTGTCATCCATCAATTCACCATTGTTAAAAGGGTGACCTATCGTCAGCTTTTAAAGTCTAAATTTAGTTTTTCTTGAGTTTTGCTTAAAACACTTCATGGCAACAGACACATGTTTGAGGTAGCAATACAAGCAGCTGTAGGCACCCGGGTGGTAGCCCGAGAAACGTAAGTTGAGATTTTGTTTTTTTGCATTGATGAAAATTCTCTCCTATCATGGCCTACATTTGTATAATTTTTGTTTTGGGAAATTTGTAAAGCCTTTCTGCAATGCGAAAGAACGTGCTTGCGAAATGTTATGGAGGTGATGTATCTCGCAAAAGGAAATTGTTGGAGAAGCAAAAGGAGGGGAAAAAGAGAATGAAGAGAGTAGGCTCTGTGGACTTGCCACAAGAAGCATTTCATCAGTTGTTGCAAAGCAAATAAAGAGGAAATTTATGTCTTTAAGACTGTATAGAGATAGTGATAGAGAGTTGAGACACGTTTCAAATGGGGTGGGGAGGGTTTGTAAATGTATAACATGGGTTTGAATTGAGGTAAGGGTTTGGGTGTAAAATGAACTTGAAACATTTGGTGGATGATACATATCCAAATTTTACCTGAAACTCAAGTTATTTGGAATATCAAATTCTTCGTTAATAATGTTGCAAACAGTTAAAGAAGCCCTAATCTAGGGGAAATACTGAAACCTTAAATCTACTGTTGGTTTATTCATTTCCTAAATAGGAAACTCTATTAATTTTTTATTCTTCCATTTCAATATCCATGCAATGAGTTGGAGATATATTTTTCCACCAGAGACTCCATTTATTGTGTAGGAGAATAAGTACAATTCAACCAAAAGGTATACATGCATTCCAATATGGAATATAGTTTGTATCTAATTCATACTGACACAAGAAATTTAAAATCAATGCATCTTTGGCTTAATTTGATGGGAGACAAATGTCCACATTATCTTTTTGCAAAATATAAATATAATCCTTTTCTCAAAGACTTGATCGAGAAATTATACATAAAATCTACTGGACTTCAATGCGTTTTTTATTGTAAAGAACCCATGAGCCTGTATTTTTGGAATTTATTTCACATCATATTTAAGTAGTGGAAACTGATCCAACGTCATACACTTGAATACATCTTGCAAGTCAGCACACTTTGCCTTTGATTCACACTAGCATTTTTACTTGTTTGAGCATGTGTTTCAGAAACATCCAAAATAGTAGCCATGTCTTCATAGTGTAGTTTGTAACTACAAATAAAGGTCAAGTCACAAATCCTAACATCTACAGTAGTTTGGCATTAAATTTTGGCCTTAAAACAGAAGCTCTGTAACATCTGCATGTCAATGATATTGTCAACCATAGGCTCAGTAGATTCCTCAATAGACTCAATAGAACCCAGATTAGGTTTATCACATCATGGTTACAAACACTGATAAACAAATATTGACAGCATTCATGGATGACTCATGTAATCATCATACAAAAGCAAGCCTCATGACGTTAACTTTTTAACTTTTCATACTAACTATTCTAGCACCTGTACGCAGCACTAAATGGTTACTGCCAGAGATATCAACCCTGCTACCAAATTTGCTCTACAATTTTCTTTTTATATGGCCATTAGAAAGGAAATCTGCATATTGTGCTCAAAACGAACATCCCTTTCATGGAATTTGAATTATTTGAAACTGGAGAGATCACCGCTTTCATTACGTCCAAATTACTTATGAATGGACAGACATTGTAATGATCTGTGCGAGTGGATGGATGTCCGTACATAATTATATAAATGGTCAAAGCTTTCCCATACAATACATGAGCCCTGTTATTATGGTACACCAAGAAGACTTGATACTCAAATCCTAGTGCTTTCTTCTCGTCCAATAAGTGAGGATTGACTTTTGATCTTGATGTTGCCACCACCATCGGAACCTAAATCCAGATGCATGGATATTGGTTTTGTTTGAATCAAGTGGCACAAGTGTCTCAACCTTGGTAGTAGACATGGACCAGGCAGAATTTGATGTAGGTGATGGAATCCCAAAAGAATCAGGCATTTCAAAATCATTTCATCCTTATAATCATCGGCAATAGTATCTTTTGGTGTCACTTCCAAAAATAAGCTGTTCAACTGTCAGAATCACCATTGATAATGCTAAGCTTACCTTTTGTTGGTTGATGACTTAAGATATGTGATTTTGCTGTTTCTGGCAACCATTCACGATAACCTGGAGGTTGTGCTGATTGAAACTGGTTTGACTTTTCATCAATGCTTCAGAACTTGAAATATGCTGTGGAGGTGCTTTTGGCCAGCATTAGTAATTTGAAACCAATGATTGCACCTGAAACGAAAAGAAAGAGATTCTGCATAAATACACTCGACAAATACATGCTCGTCATAACTTCACTCAACAAATACACGCTCTTCGTAGGAAAATCCTGCACTTCGTTCTGCAATCATGAGTAAGCAAAAAATGCACAAATGCAAACATACAGTCACACATAATACATTCATCAATGAAGACGAACACAAAAATATACACAACATTGAGTATTAAATTATAATGGTGAACCGTATATGAATAGAAATGGATATAGCAAAACTTTTGATCTACTATATTGGTGAATATATTATGGACTTTGATGATATATATACCAAAGCCTCCAGCCACAATCGAAAACCCCAAAATATCTACACAAAAATACTAACTTTACACATGCATAATAGTCCATGTTCGTTGACTAGCAAGGAAGTGTATAATGACTGAACTATATAGCATAAACCATAGTGTACTTACAATAATTAGGAGACAAATTATCAACAAATTACCAAAGCCTAATTCATAGTTAAGCTCAGTTGTCAATATAAAGGATTTATATTAGGCTCCATCTTTGGTTTAGATGAACTATTTTACTTGTAAGAAGTGCATATACGCTTTCCAACTTATTCATACAAAGAATAATTGTCACTTCATATCCATCATGCACAAATAATGTCTCATAATTTGAACTTTAGATGCATGTTTAACTATACAAACTTCATCATTAAAGATGGAGGATATTTTTACAAATGCCGTGTAAGCATTGAGGCCAATTAACCATATACAATAATAAATACAAATTGTAACATTTGATGTTCACCGAAATTGACTTTTGCTAGTAGGATATGTACAATATGCAGCATGCCCAAGTGAAGGGCATTCACAGTGCTTACAATGCAGAAATATGATCACTTTCATTGATTGTCCCACATTGATCAGTGATCAAGGGTCCACTCAAAGTAACCCAGACTTCGTTCTTCCTTGCCCCGTGTTTCAACGGCGATATGTTGTATCGTGAAATAGTATATGCATCATGATTACCACTATGGCTGCTACCCATAGTGACATTTGCCCAAGGCGACTTTTTCAAGCCAGTTTCAAGGAGATTGGCTTCCTTGGCAATGATTTCATCAAGAGCAAAACCTGAGAAGCTCCTAACAGCAACACACAAACTATCCCAATATTCTACGTGTAGCTGAAGCTCTGTAAGTGGTACTGGAGGAGACTCTTGATATTGTGTAGGCAAGAAGAAGCGGACAATAAAACTTGGGGAGCCAAAGGGACCAGAATCGGGGACAATGCCTGTAAGGATTGGAAATGACATAGGGATCCTGGAGAAATTCATATTCGCACCTTGAATGTATTGAAATAGCCTGTAATGAATGTGCAAAAAGTCTCTCTCTCTCTCTCTCTCTCTCTCTCTCTCTCTCTCTCTCTCTCTCTCTCTCTCTCTTTGAGTTCAATGGTTTACACTGATGCAACAAAGTCATCAAATTGAAAGAAAGTAAGTTTGAACCTCACCAGTGGATGTTTCAAAAGACTTATCTCTAAGAATGTAACACTCTGGGACATAGCAGAAAAAGATGGGGAGACCCATTTCTCCCTAAACTTGATTGGTTTATGAAAATATGAATGAAACATTTCAGCTTACACGTTCCCATTAGATTTTTGTTTTTCTAGAGCCGCTAGCCAAAAGAAGACCTGTAGAGCTACTTCGCTCTCAAAGGGATAAAGAACCACACCAGAATAGTCACAAATGATGGAAATATATTATCTTTATCAGATGCAAGACAAACATTTTGCCTCGGTATGCGTCATATGGCCCTGTAGAATGAGAGTTGACATCTTAATTCAGACTATACCCCCCATGCACCTGACGATTGGCATCTGTTTTCAGCATCTAGTCATCCTCTACAGAACTGTATCAGCCAAAACAATGTATATAGGATTGCAACCCGAACCATCATTGAGCCATGATTGAAAACATTTTGTAATAATGTGTGGTATATGCAAAAATCAAGGGGCATAAACGATTTTTTTTGCCTCTTAAGGAACACTTATTTCTTTAAGGATATCTACTTAGGATCTTGCCCATTGGTGTGTTGTAACAATGAAACAAAATTATGTTGCCTACTTGTTGGAGGTGGGAGCAAGCTTATAAGATTCTTCTCATCTATTTTGAACTTTTCCATACAAAACTCACCATCGACAGTTATGGTTACATTGTCATCAACTTGGAAAGTTCTATTGCTTCTTATTTATTTTTAACTGCAGAACCATAAGCTCTTTACCATATCTTTTGCATAGGTTCACATGTGTGCATATGCACATATGTATGTATGTATGTATGTATTTATATGGGGATGTGCACGTTTATGCAAGTATGTATGTATTTATATGTGGATGTGCACGTTTATGCAAGTATGTATGTATTTATATGCGGATGTGCACGTTTATGCAAGTACATATGTATATGTGTATATGTGTATGTATGTATGTATGTATATATGCGTATATGCGTATATGTACGTATGTATGTATAATTACGCGAATCCACATATATACGTGGGTTATGAAAGAAATCAGCACACTTGTGAGCTCCCATGTAAGTAGCGTGTTGGAAAGAAGCCTGGTGCAGGATGGGAGCAGTCATCCACGCGGAGGATCTGTAGAGACGAATCTCGAAGGATGCCGATTCTTCAGTGTGAATAACAGTGTATTGAGGGGTGTCTGCTGCGAAGGTGGGAGAGGCAAGAGGAAGAGCACAAATCGCCATGGCCACGATCGCCCATCTCCATTCCATCGCTCCAAGACCAACTCTGTCTCTCTCTGCTCTGTTTCTAGACATATCTCATATATTTTGTGTATTTACAAACATACCCCTGCAGTTTCCGAAATTGCATTAATACCCTTGCCCCTCTCTTGCCTTGCTTCTCCTATTGTTGGGCTGCCCATTTCACTTTAGCCCACCCCGCAACCTTCCGTCGCCTCGACATCGTCTAATTTTGTGATAGATTATCATTGTTATATGCACTACCACCTTGTCTCTCTTAATGATGTTTAATTAATGATTATTTACCCATTTGCTTATTGTCATGTGCTCAAAACTTCTAAGTAGTTGATTGAAAGTGTGATTCATTATCGAGTTCCCTAAGGGCTTCGATTCCTCACCACCGTTGCTTTCTCCAACATTTTTGAGTGGTTAACTACATTTGTGTGGATGAGTCAATTTGTAGTTTATACAAATAATGAAAATTCTACCATAGCAGTTTTGGTACATTGCACATAGTCCACGTCTCACAAAGATCATTGAATGTTCCTTCAAATTATGGCCAATACCTAGTATATATGTCGTTACCTCGAACTTGGAGGTTAATCGAACTCTAGCGACTTTACATAGGGTAGAGTTAGGTTTTTTTGGTGTAGTTGTGTAAGAAAAATGTCAATCAGCATACTATGTGAGTCTAAGTGTGTGTAAGAAAAATGTCAATCATCATACTATGTGAGTCTAAGTGTGGTTAACCCTCAAGTAGTTACAACATTTGTAGTTGATCATCGCTTACTCAATTCCTTCATGTAATTAATGGGCAATATTATACCAACCATTGAAATTAGCCTTTAGAAATTGTTCTTAAGGTTGTCCATATAACATTCTCCTTATTACGAACATATTGCACTCTTGCAGTAATAAATCAAAATTATGGATGTTATATTGCACTTGCTCCCAAGTGGAGCCATGTATAACATTCTCCTTATTATGAACATATTGCACTCTTGCAATAATAAATCAAATTTAAGGATGTTATATTGCACTTGCTCCCAAGTGGAGCCATGCATAAATTGATGTAACCATTTAAAATTGACATTTAGATATGTTTAATTCTCAAATTTTTAGTTCAAACATCAGCATTTTTTTGGCTTAGAAGATAAATCCTCTTGAATCGTTAGAAATTGTAATGGTTACTACATTTTGTGACAACAACGCTCTTCAAGGCAACTAGCATCATAAACACAAAGAACATTGACACCATTGGCAAGATTGAGATAATATGTAAATAAACTAATGCGCTTTAGTATTGTGAAATGTCCACAGTAACATGGGCCTAATTAGCACACTTACCCATAAATAAAGCTTTTGAATTTGGTTGTACATATATGCAAAAACACTTTTTTACTAGAGGTAAAAATACAAGGATGCCTATTATGGTTGACATTTTAGTTGCATTAACATTATCTCATGCACTATGCAACATTTCATGCATAAAAATAACAATATTGTATACTCTTTAATTCATTTTGATGGAAATAAACATTGAAGGGATTTGTGGACAAATGCCATACATTGACAAAAAAAGGACCACGTTTTGTTAAAGAATGTTTAGAGTTGATATACGCAAACTCCAATAAGGGGAGATGGACATATTGTTCCCATTTTGATGGTTTCTTTGGCACATAGGTTCAAAATATATCCTTAATATTTTGATCATAGTATGAACCCTACGTACCATGCGTGCATTCGCATTCGAGTATGGTAAACACCCTCAAAGTATGGTAAATACCATACTTTCTTTTTTTCATTATCTATTATAAGGTTTTTATTTAAGGTAAGAAAGTTCAGGTAAAAAGTGTAGAAAAAAAAAACATAAGAATGTTTTGATAACATATGCATTCGTATGAAAAGGAATGTATGCCAATGCATTCGAGTATATTACGTACTATGATTTTGATGGAGTCATTCAATTTGTCAATGTGAGGAGGAAACCATGTTCAAAGTAGTTTCCAACTTTTTAAAGATTTGAGTCAAAATTCACCAATAAACTTAGAATCTCTATCACTAACTACAAACATTGGTAACCCAAAAAATAAGAACAACTTGTCAAAGAATTTAGAAGAAAATTCATGAGATGTTATTGCCATTTTAGTTGGTGTAAGTTTGGCTCGATTTATTAGTTTATTAATTGCAACCCATATAGAGTCAAGCTTATAAAATCCATGGATATGCTTTCCAATTCTTTAGTACGCATATTGAATGGATCTAAAAGACATGTACCATGAATCTACTTTGTCTGATTTACTTGACATTACAAACATTTGACTACATAAAATTGCAATCATGACGTAATCTAGGCCAAAAAAACCCGGTAGAGAAGTGGTTGGAGGTGGTCTATCTGATGGTGCATATGGAAGGATCGAGACTGAATAGGCCTGAGTTGTGTCGTATGTTGTACGCGACCTTCCCAGAAGAAATCAACACTATTGTGGACATCCAATTCATGGGCAAAGGATGTTACTATTACCCGTATAGGTGTACGAGCGGGTTAATGGTGTAATGTATAACGTGTGTAATCTGTAAGGTGCAATATAAAATGTTAATGTGTGAGTGTGAGGTGGGGTAAGTAGGTGTAACTACCCCCATTCAGCTTTTTGTAATGTCTTGATTAAATCTTGTACTATTTAAACCCAACCCATGGGGCATGAAAGAAGGAAGGAGAAATATATTGAAGTTACCCCTCAACTGTGTCTGTCTCGATTCCCTATCTCTCACTCTCTCTCAATGTCTCTCTCCCTCTTTCCCCTCACATTCGAACCCCCTTGGGAGGGGGGTGGAGCCGATCTTGGCTCCACCCCCCACCCATCAACAGTTACCATTTGGAGTTTACCAATCCTTCGCCTGTTGATCATTTGTTGAAGATCAAGAATACATCGTTGCAAGGTGCTTGGATATCTTTCTACAAGTGGACTCACAATATGGTTGCAGACGATATCCTATAGCACAAAGAAACCTAGATGATCTTTATAGCCTTTTTCTCAAGATTGAAGAAAGAATGACGCCAAGTGTTACCCCAAAAAGGCTTCTTTTAGGTACAATAATAGCTATTAAAGACGAGGCTTCGTAGGAGGATGATCGTATACGAGGAGCACCAGTTGTGAGGATTTTGGCACCCAGGAATAACGTCTTAAATCATCTTCAGTTTTGTTGCCAAATCTGCAAGAAAATAAGGAGATGTTGTCCTAGAGGATTATGTGTCAGGGGCTTCCGGATCAATGTTTCATATGTAGACATTTTGGGCTTTTAGGGAAGGATTGTCCTCAGAAGCGTTATCGATCATATGAGGCCTATAAATTGACTTCTAGGGTTGGGAAATCCGATTGGACTCCAGTCGTAGTGAAGCATACATTTAAACATTTAAACTCTCCAGTCAATTCTATATTTTTATTGGATGCCCCTAAAACAACTTCTACGGTGAAAGAAATTCCTTCTCAGGTGTCCCTTGCAAGACATCATAAGTTAGAGGTTTCGTCTAGTGTGCCGAACAAAGGTAATCAATTGAGGGACAAAGGTAAGCAGATCCTTCAATCCTTGCCACACCCGGTGACTAGGGACAAGGGGCGACAGATTGATTGTTCAGGTGTTGTCATGGATTGTGAAAAGTAGTTATCTTTAATAATTTATGAGGAGGATACATCGAAACATAAGTCTCTCTTGGTTAAGGAGACGATGATTCCTCAAAATAATAATGATTTCTCATTTTCGACAGTATCCTTGGTTACAGGTGAGACCCCTCCATTGGAAAAAGTGATGTCAATCCGTTCACATAAATACTTTGGTAAAGATATGATGACAACTAGATGACAATTATGAGTTGTCAAGGAAAGAAAACGTAGAGGAGTAGTTTTGGCAGGAAAACGGATAGTTTTATATTAATTAGTTTGAAATTTCACTTGTTTGTAGCTTGAAACCATGTAGCAACATAGAAAATAATCAAGAAATACATTCACGTATTGTTTTGTATGCTCTTGATAAAGATGTCTTCATTGCAAATTCATTAGTTGTTATGTGTGGGAAATGTGGCTTGCTAGTTGAAGCACAAGTATCACGACATTGGTGGATATGTACATAAAATGTGGGTATGCCAAACATGGAGATGGCTAGAAAGCACTTGATTTCTTTGAACAAATGTAGAGAGAGGGAGTGTTGCCTGTGACCTGATGTGGTCTCGTTTCTCTCTATCTTGAAAGCTTGTGGTATAATTTGAAGCCTTGATAAGGGTCAAAATGTAAACAGTGAGATTATTAAAGAGAGCCTTTTGTTTCTGGATAAGAGTAGATTGACTGGAACTGAATTGGTGGATATGTATGGTAAATGTGGGGCACTTGCGAAACCACAAGAAGTCTTTGATAACCTTCAAGATCAAGATGGAATAGCTTGGAATTTTTTGATTGCAAATTTTGTTAAACATGAGCATGCCGAAGAAGCATTGAAATGGTCATATCGATGAGTTGTGAGGGCTTGTCTCCGGATGCAACTACTTTGTTTTTGTCTTAAAACCATGTGTGAGCATCAACATAGGGAAGGAAGTACACACCAAGATTCTAAGCCAGCCATTGGTAAAGAATAATATTATGGTAGGCAATGCATTGGTGGATATGTATGCCAAATGTGGTGGACTCACTCATGCAAGAGAGATTTTTAGTGGATTTCTAGTTAGAGATGTGACTTTTTGGAAAACAATTATCACAGGAAATATTCAATATGGGCAAGATGAAGAAACATTGAATCATTTTGGATCATTGCAACGCGAGAGCATTTTGCTAAATATGGTCACTTATTTTTGCATCTTAAAGAGTTGTGGTAATCTAGGGGAGGTCAAGAAGGGCCAAATGATACATGCTCGGCTTCATAAAGAAGAGTTGTTTGATAATTTAGAGATTCTACTTCAGAATGAATTGTTCATATGTTTGTCAAATGTGGTGCACTTTTTAGAGCAAGAAAGGTGCTTGAAGAAGTTAAGCTTGGAGACACTACACTCATTTCTGGCTATGCCCAAGAGTAACTTGTTGAAGAAGCATTCCGTCAGTTGCTTGAAACAAATGCAACATGAGGGCCAATGGCCCAATGAGGTCACTATCATTTGTATCTTGAAAGCCTGTAGCAGCACAAGAGCATTGGACAAGGGTATCGAAATACATGAATTTATCAATAGAGGATTTAAGGATGAGGGAACAAAATACTCAAGTTTGCAATGCATTCATGGTGGATATGTACAGTAAATGTAATATATGCTCACAAAAGCACAGTAAGTGTTTGATGAGCTTTTGGTTCAAAATATTGTGACTCTCTTGGACAACACTTGTTTCAGGATATGCACATTGAGGGCATGGAGAAGAGGCGCTTCAATGCTTTGAAAGAATGCACTGTGAGATTGTTATGCCGAATGTAGTTGCTCATGTTTGTATGTTGAAAGCATCTGGTAGCTTTGGAGCAAATTAATAGGGGCAAAGAAATACATTCCAAGATAATAAATGGGCAATTGCAAGAAGATATCTTGATTGGGCAATGCATTGGCGGATATGTCTGATGCAAAATGCGGCATAATTGAAAAAGCTCAAATTGAATTTAATGAGATTCAGTGCCAAAATGTGGTATCTTGGACTACCTTCATAGCTCGATATGGGCATCTAGGCTATGGTGATGGCTATTGAGTTATTCAACAAAATGAGAGGAGAAGGTATAGAACCAAATGCGGTCACTTTTAGTGTAGTCCTTAATGCATGCATGGGCCAATTATACATTGAGTCGATGAGCAAATGCTACAACATTATCCCTACTTCAGAGCATTACAAATCCATGGTTGATCTTTTTGGTCGGATTGGATTGTTTGAGCATTCAATAGCACTGATAGAGAATATTCTAACTTTAGACTATCTCCCAACGTGGGTAGCACTATTAGGTTCTTGTCAAAGATTGTGAAATATAAAGCTTGCCTTTGATTATGGCAAATGTGGCAGCATCAAAGAAGTACAAAATACATTTTCAATGCTCTATCTGCAAGGGACATTGCATATTGGAATGCAATGATAAAAGGGTTTGGAATAAACCACGATGGATATATGGTTGTCCAATGTTTCAAATGTATGTTGAAATCATGTCTAAAACTTGATGCAACCACATTCACATGCAATATTCATTGTAATAGTGGACTATTTTAATACCAATGGGGCATATTTTTTATGGGAAAAAATACCCACTAGAGATCCAAATGAATATTCCATGTATTCCAAGGTCCAAGGTCCTCATATGAGGATATATAATGATATGAAAAAATATTTGTTTTGACCTTAGAGAGTTTGGAATACAAACCTTCTCATTGTAATAGAGCAAATTGTTAAACGATCGACTTCGAGGGCCGATTGATTTTAATGACATCTATAATGGATTCATCTCTAATCCCACATCTTTTAGAGAAACTATCATCAAGCTGATGAAATTTTAACTTAGTGAAGCTAAGCACAGTGACTGAATTTAAAACAGGGGAAATTTAAGAGAAAAGAAGAGAATGTCAAAAGAACATTTCAATGTTGTGTCATTTCTCAAAGCTTGTGCTTGGTGGAAGGATCTTTGTGAGGGTTCTAGAGTACATGCATATATTGTGAGAAAAAGGGTTGCTGGAAAAAGCTCATATGTAGCAACTGTTTTGATCAGCATGTATGTTAAATGTGGTGCTCCTTTGAAAGCACAAAAACTACTCGGAAAGTTGTCAAGCTGAAATGTTATATTGTGGAATGGAGCGATTCCGATGTCCAAAGTATTATTTCAGCCATCTCTCATTGGCATGGAGGCTGCAAATATCCATGAATCGAAAAACGTTTTTAGGTCCCTTCTCCTCATGAATGGATGGAGAAATTTATGGTTAGTGTTACGGGCATGACCATATAATATCCCGTGGTGAGAATTGTCGTAGTATTCTATACACGTGGATAAGTGTGAGGGTTAAACAAAGAGTCTAAAGAAGGGGAGGATTACTTTTAATCCTCGGGATTGAGACAACCCATGAGGCCAAGTGTGAACATGGCTGGGGGCCTTGAGAATTACTATAAATAAGAGGCCTAGCTACCCTCATTTGGGCATGCATTGACTACGTCGAGACTCTGTCCGTGAGTGGAACGACTCTTGTAGCAAGCGCGCTATCGTCCAGGTACGACTCGACGCCAAGGCGGTGGTATGGGACGCCGATCGAGGCTCGAGTCCGTCTCGATCCCTTCGCTCGGGGGTGGTCGGGTGGATCGGCACCCTTCTTTCTCTCTTTTCTCTCTATTCTTTCTAGATCTATCATTGATATATCCTTATTTTATGCTTACTTTAGTACCTAATCTCTAATATTTGGTATCAGAGCCTATGTACTAACGTTTCTTTTGGTTTTCTTTTTGTCTTCGCGTGGGATGGCGATTGATCGTTGTGCGGTCGCCTTCATGCAGACAAGGATTAGCGAAAGAACTTCGGTAAATTTTCCTTAATTTTTTATCTAATTTTTCTTCTCCCTTCTATACATGTGTATACTTAATATGTAGTTTTTTTTTCATATATTCAATGATGTTGACGTGGTATTTAATTGGTTATCTTAAACGTTTACATATGTCCACGAGGTCAATACCTCGTTTGACATATAAATCATATGTGATGAGTGTCGTATGCGTACGAGGTTACTACCTCAATTGCGTATTACGTTCACGAACATATGTTACGTTCGCGTACGAGGTCAATACCTCGATTCGTTCGAAATGATATGCGTTGGATTTACTATGCGTAAGAGGTCAATACCTCAATTGCGAATTACGCTTAACCTTATTTTCGGATGTTTCGTGTGCGTAGAGGTATATGCCTCGATTACGTATCCCGAATACATCATTGTTGGCTATATAAAAAAAACGATTCATTTAGTATACGCATATGTGGTCACTTATATACGTCTCTGATCGTATATATGTGATATATTGACATATGTGTATATTTTAGATTACGTGATTCATATCAAATGTTTTCCTAATTGGGGAGAGGATTTTGGTGGCCGTCCTCACATTTTTGTGAGAATGGCATTGTCACCATCCCTTTTATCAACAATTTTTATTGTTGAAATTCCCGTTGGTCACTTTGATCTTTCGTTACGTAACGAACCTCGTATAGCCAAAATGATGTTGAATACGTCGGGCTTGATCCACATCAAGTAGGGTCGCTCTAATGACACACGTATCCAACATCTCCCCTCGTTACATGGATACGATGCCACCATGAGCTCGTTCTTACGAGCGCCATTCGTAATGACGTGACCATGTGATGGGCCACATGAGCCTACGAAGACACAAGGGCTCATTCGGCTTGACCATTAGGTTACACTTTGGCATATGCCATTGTACTTACGAGGCTTGAGGGTAGGTAGCGTACAACCATAGTGGGTAATAAATGAGGGAGAAATAAGGCCACTTGACCTATATGTTTCTTTTTAAAAAAAACATATAGGGGCAAATGCCTCACATATCTCGAATACGCCTCAAACATTAAACATTCAAGACGCGCAATCTACTTGGTTGGCTCAAGTGTTTAATGTATTTGTCCTCGAGGTCTCGAGTTCAAATATGACCAACACCATACAACATCGTTGATACATATGACTATAATACATGTTTAGACTTTAGGTCTAAGTGCACTTCGGGGTCCTCGTAATAGGACTTAAAGAGCCGAAACCACATATGTGGGCACAGAAACATAGTTATTGTTAACATTTTTTTCGTGTATAAACTATTCATGACGCGAACATACATGGTTGAGCCTCGGGGAGCCGCCATGAAAAAAATCGATATAGAGATCAGGGAAAGGCATTCATTTGTCACCCCCATGGTTTTTAAAACACCTCTGTGTTACCATAGTAACCTGATCTTGAACCTCATCTCATACGTCTAGAGGGGTATTGACGTGAGATCATGATATCGATTAATGTTTGCCCATGATATGTTTACACCACGACAAGATGTTATGACTATTTGTCTGAGCTTATCTTATTTCTTTGCCAGAAATAATCATTCAATGGCTCAGAATAACGACCCGATGCCCTCCGCTCAAGCGGAAAGACCTCAAGGAAATCCTCCTGGGACAATGTCCATTGAGGCGTATATTTTACAAGTACAACATTTCCTTAGTTCAACCGCGCAGCAGTTGACCGAATTTCGGCAATCTCAAAGTGCTCTCGAGGCACGAGTCATTAGTCTCCAAAATGAGATTAATAGACCTGATGAGCGTCAGGGTGAACCATCATTTGTCGTAAAGCCATTTACGGGAGATAAAAAGGAAAGAACCGAAGAAGCAATCTGCACGTGGCTGGGCCGATGGGAGTCTCATTTTGAGCTCTATCCCACGCCAGATAGTACGAAGATTGCATATGTCGGCCGAGAACTAGGGGGTAAGGCCGCCGCTTGGTGGCGTGGGCTCCGAACTTTGGGGAGATTGCCCGAGACCTGGACAGACTTTGTCACAGTTTTCAAGGGTCAATTTCTACAACCTCCCTCTCGAACCGAGGCAGCACAAGCTTTAATGAACCTCTCTAGCAGGAAATTTTCCTCGCTAGAAGACTATGTCCACCATGCTAGAACCCAAATCCAAAAATCGGGTCTAGAAGGGGACAATTGGTTAATAGCTTGTTTTGTCAATGGCATCCCCAATTCGGACTATCACTGGATAGTGCACGATAAGGATCCAAAATCCTTCGAAGAGGCCGTTGAGATAGTTCTTCGCTATCAACGCACTTCGAAGAAGGACCATAACAAACCCAACGAAGCGCCCGGGACTAAGCAGTCGCAATTCGTTGGGAAACGCAAGACACCCAACGAATTCATGGATCACAATTATAAGCGACAACATCCTTTTTGCGTATTCTGCAAAAAGAAGGGTCATACAAAAGAGCAATGTCGTAAGCTCCAACGAAAAGAGCACGACGCCAAACCTAAAGCTACAGACCATAAAGGTCAGATTCCTAATGTCCTTCAGGTCTATACACATCATTTGAGTAATTGTCAATGTTCTTTCCCTCATTATGTATTGGGTCCCAATGATTTACTACGTGCAAACGGGTATATCAATGGATCTCCCGTACAATTTTTATTTGATTCGGGAAGCTCACACAATTTTGTGAATGATCGTTTGGTACAGATATGGGGAATCCAACCCACCGTAAGTGATCACACCTACACGGTGCACTTGGCTGATGGAAGAGTACAACACATCAACGGGGCGATTCATTCTTTAGGAATTTCTATTGATACATATATAGAGGAAGTAGACTTCCATGTAATGAATCTTAGTACCACCGATGTAATACTGGGTTATCCCTGGTTTTATAATAAAAGCTCTTCTTTATTTATTGATTGGGTTCGCCATTCCATTTCTTTTGTACTCAACGATTGTACGCATTTTATTCAATGTGTAACAAAACAATCCCTCTCGATTGTTTCCTCGTGTCCATCAATATCCGAGTTGTCTTGTTCTACGTTATTTTATTGTGTACTTGATCCGGACATTCACGTTTACAATATCGATAATGTCTCGGGTCAATTAACATATTTTGAACAAAAACAACTTGATGAAATCGTAAACGATTTTCGTGATGTTTTTCCGAGTGAACTACCCGATGGTTTACCTCCTAAACGTAATATAGACCATCGTATAGATATTGTACCTGGCATTGCACCCATTAGTATACCTCCGTATCGCCTAAGTCGATCTGAAGAGGATGAGGTAGCTAAGCAACTTAAGGACTATTTACGAATGGGTTATATACGTTATAGTAAATCTCCATGGGGTGCACCGGTTCTCTTGGTTAAAAAGAAAGAGGGCACATGGCGTATGTGTATTAATTACCGACGCTTGAATAAAGTGACGATCAAGAATTCGTACCCATTGCCCCGGGCTGACGATCTAATTGACCGTTGTCGTGAAGATTTTCGTCCATAGGCGGAAAACCGAGCGAAGTAAGCAAACCCACGATGTGCAACGTTGCACATCAAGATGTTGTATTTCTATTTGTCGATAGTGATAAGTGTGGTGCTAGAAATGCACCTTAGGATTTGTAAAGTGTAAAGGTGATGTGCTTTTGCGCGCACATCCACGTGAGAGAGAGAGATAGGTACATAGTAGTTCGTGTAGAGGTGGGAGTTAAGACCCATCCTTCCCACCTCCCCTAAAATCAAGGGAAATATCCCCATTGATTGAAAGGGGATATTTTGTAGCACCTTTATGTAACGGTCTTCCCTCCTTGTGCTATAAAGGGAGAGGAAGAGCACCATTGTGGGGGTTGCCTTATTTTTGAGTGTGAGTGAGGTATACCATTTCGTTTAGGGTTCCTTAGTTAGGGTTTCTTTCCTTCTTCGTCGGATTAGGGTTTCGGGTTTATCATAGTCGTTCGGTGCGGCCTACGCGGCCGCCATTTTGTAATCGGTTTTCGGTTCTAATATATCTTGTTGAGCATTTGGCCTCCATCTTCCTCTTGTTCATTCTTTCTCTTCTTGTGCTAAGCTCCATTCCGAAGTCCTATTCCTTCTCCCCTTCTCCTTAGTCCAAGACCCCCGTGGTTCCGCCCTTCTCCACGCACGCGCGTAACAACGCGACATCTTTGGTGAACCCGACGTGAAGGGCGGCAAGGGAGAAAGAGATGGAAGAAGGCTTCGACTTCGAGGAGATGATGACAAAGATCTTGATGGACGCCGGACGGAAGAGGGCGAGGCGAGAGGCGGCTCAACAAGCGGTCGAAAGGGTGGTCCGTCTAGTCGGCCGGTTCGATGGGAAGGAGGTCCCAGAATTTTTGAGAGCCTACGATGCGGAAATGACGGGGATGGGCGTGGACGAAGCGACGAGGCTAGAGTTCTTTCGTCGAGCGGCGGCCGCATCAAAGTACGAGGAGGTCAAGGAGCTCCAAGAAGCTCACGAATCGTGGGAGTCCTTTGAAGGGGCTCTAATGGAGGCATACGGGTGCGCGGAATCGGAGGTAAGAGGTCGGCGAGAGTTCGATCGGTGGGTGGTGTCGGCGAGGCGCCATCGGAGCGCAATGGAGGCATTCCGAGAGTTCGAGCGTCGTTTCTCTCAACTCTCGGAGTGGGAACGAAGATCGGTGGGGGCGGACAAAGTCCTCCTATTTTTGAAGACGGTCCATCATGAGGAGAGGATGGACATCATGTTCGAGCTTCAAGACGATTATGGAGCGCATGGTCTCACCGAGGAGTGGCCCGAAGTGGAATGGGTGTGTCGGCAACATGAGGCGAGGCGGTCGGCCACAACACGGCCCGCGAGCGGGGGAGAAGAGAGAGCGACGACCGACTACGCCATGCCGCCGGACGAGAGCTCATCGCGAACCGGTTTGGAGGGGCCCGACCTACAAGCGCTAATACGGGAGGCGTGCGGGCTCGTAATGGCGAAAATCGAAGCCGAAGAATGGCTTATTGCGGGGTCGGGCCCGAGCGGATCGGAGGACGCGGAGGAAGGAGCTTCCTCACACGTGGAGGACGGGGCCTATGCGGAGGCCGAAAGAGAATGGTACATCGGTACCACGGGAGAGGGTGCGGAGCGAGCCGCCCTCTCGACATGGGGGAAAAGAACGACCGAGGACGAGGTCGGGGACGGTGAGGCGGCGATCGCCGATTCGAGTGGACATGGCGGATTCGGGACATGGTGGCCCGAATCATCGAGTACGGAGGAGACAAGCGGCGGTACCGCAACCTTCCACGCACCGGTTCAAGAGACCCCGGCGGCCGGCCCGAGCGCCCGCGTGAGACCGAGGGAAAAGAACGGTGGCGGCGGCAAGGCGGGCAACCGAGACAACGGTAAGGAGACCGCGGAAGAGGCGGCGGCAAGCATAACCGATGCTTGCATATACGGAGGCGGGGTAGCCACGGACAACGACGTTCGAGCGGAGGTGGCTACGGACATTACATCGACGAGCGGCGGTCACGCGACCTTACACGCGTCATTCCTAGAGATCACGGCGGCCGGCCCGAGTGCCCGCGTAAGACCTATGGTGAAAGGCGGTGGCGGTGGCAAGGCGGGCGACCACGGTGTCGACACGAGAGAAGGTGCGGGGCAAGCGACCGTCTCATCTCGGGGAAAAAGAACGGCCATGGACGAGGCCGATATCTACGGAGCGATGGACGCCACTTCGAGAGTGGGCGGAAGTTTCGGGACGCGGTTGCCCGAAACGTTCTACGAGGATTTCGCGAGCATACTCGAGGCTTGCGAAATGGAGGAGGAAAAGGAGACGAGCGTCGGTGTCGCGACCTTCCACACACCGGCCTTAGAGGCTTCGGCGGTCGGCCCGAGTGCCGGCACGAGACCTAGAGCTACGGACGGTGGCGGCGGCAAGGCGGACAACCGAGATAAGGACGAGTCCGGCGAAGAAGAGGCGGCGGCAAGCATACTCGATGCTTGCGAAACCGAAGACGGGGTAGCCACGGACGACGATGTCCGAATGGAGGTGGCTACGGACGAGAGGAGTGGTGGTGTCGCGACCTTCCACACACCGGTCCTAGAGACTCCGGCACCCGGCCCGAGAGCCGGCGAGAGGCCTAGAGTGACGGACGGTGGCGGCGGCAAGGCGGGCAACCGAAACGACGACGACATGGGAGAGGGTGCGGAGCGAGCAACCCTCTCGTCTTGCGGCGAATGGACGGCCAAGGATGAGGCCGGTGACTACAAAGCGGAGAGCGCCACTTCGAAAGTGGGCGGAAGATTCGGGGCACGGCGGCCCAAAACATCGAGCGGAGAGGAGGCGAGCGGTGGTGCCGCGACCTTCCACACACCGGCCCTAGAGGCTTCGGCGGTCGGTCCGAGTGCCGGCACGAGACCTAGAACGACGGGCGGTGGCGGCGGCAAGGCGGGCAAACAAAATGATGCGGAGAACGGCGAAGAAGAGGTGGTGGCAAGCATACTAGAGGCTTACGGAATCGGAGATGGGGGAGCCGCGGACAACGACGTCCGAACGAAAGCGGCTACGGAGACAACAAGCGGCGGTGCCGGGTCCTTACCCACACCAATCCTAGAGGCTCCAATGGCCGGCCCGAGTGCCGGCATGAGGCTTAGTGCGACGGGAGGTGACGGCGGCAAGGCGGGCAACGGAAACGAGAAGGAAGATTGGAGCGGACGGAGGCAAGACCCCTTGACACCGGGGCCGGAGACTTCGGCGGTTGTGCTCGAATGCCAACGTGAGACCGGAGAGATGGGCGGTGACCGTGAGGAGGTGAGGCCCGGAGAGAGCGCATACGAAGACGAGTATGCGGGCCCCGGAATGGGCGTATACGGTGGGTCCGACGGAGAGGACCGGAGCGGAAACGAGGAGAGAGTCGGGAACCGACCCGACCGGAATACGGCACGGAAGAAGAAGAGAGTAAGGGCCGGCGAACCGGGCCCAAACCGAAGGAAGCCGGCGAGACCGATTGGCCGGTTACGGTTACGGTTACGATGGGAGCCGGTAAGCGCGAGATGGAGGCTAACCGGGCACGACGACCATGGTTCGGGGGAAAAACGGAAACAAACGAGACCCTCCATACCCACTCTAGAGACTACGGCGGTTGCGGATCAACATAAGACCGGAGAAACGGCGGGTGGCGGCGAGGAGTCGGAGGCCGGAGCGTACGAGGTTGCCGGAACGGATATCCGGTACGAGATGGTGGACGGGTGGGTCCAAGACGGCGAGCCCGTGTCGGAACGGGCTACGGCGACAAAGGAGGAGAAGACCGACACGGAGGTCGGGTCTACGGCGGAAGAGCGAGACGAGATGCATGCAATACGGCCGATGGAGGGCCAAGACACATGCATGCCTACGAAGGAGCCACATCGTGCGACCGAAGATGACGGTCGGATCACGCCTTCGAGAGGCGAATACGAGGAGGAAGGCGGCGACGACGAGACCTGGCACGATGCTAGGGAAGATTGGTGGGAAGAGGTGGCCTACGGAGAGGCTAAGACCGGCGGCCACGAAGATAAGGCCCGAGAGGGATCCTCTACACCGGCTATAGAGACTCCGGCGGTCGGCGCGAGTGCCGACGTGAGACCAAGAGTGGCGGACGGTGGCGGCGAGGGGACGAAGGCCACAACGGATGAAGGCACCGAGAGAGGCATACGGGAGGTCGCGGAGAACGAAGATGTATGCGCCCAAAAGAACGAACACGACATCACGAAGGATGTGTACGGTCGAGCGGGCCAAGAGGGCCAAGAGGGTGTTCCTCCGAGCGAAACGGAGGTCGGGGAAGAAGGGTACCTTTCCGAAAGGGTACGCGAAGAGGAGCGGAATGCGAAACGTGCAATGCGGCCGCATGAGGGCCAAGCAACGAGCACGGGAACGATGGTATGCTCTACGGCGAGAGAGCACGGCAAGCAAAGGGAAGGCGAAAAATGCGTGATGGGGTCATCGAAGGACCGAAGCACGAGCACGCATTCGGAGGACGACACCGACGTACGGGGAAAGCCTACGGAAGGCAAGCGCGGAGCGAGAAGAGTCGGCACGACGAGGTGCGCGGCACGAAAAAGGCGGATCCGGGGGATATACGAGGCGGACAAAGGGTCGGCAACGGCGTTCGGGAGGACCGATCGGGGAAGAAAGCGCGGGCATCGGAAACGGCGGTCCGGATGTAGACGGTGGTTCGAGGAAACACGGTGGACGTGGCGGATCGGGTGGAGGCAACTACTCGGCGAACGTCGTCGAGTGTGGCGGATCGGATGGGGCCGACGGTTCGAGACCATTCGACGAAGATGGTGGGCCGGAAGGCGACGGTGGTTTGTGTCGACGGGGTGGACTTGCTCGAAGTGGAAGACAAAGCCGGGCAAGCCCACGAGGTTGTCAAGGGCTCGGTTGGCCGCCTTGGCCGAAAATCTCGCGTTTTGTTCCCCTTTTGGCACATACCGGTGGATGTGCGGTTAGGTGGGGGCGGATGTCGTGAAGATTTTCGTCCATAGGCGGAAAACCGAGCGAAGTAAGCAAACCCGCGATGTGCAACGTTGCACATCAAGATGTTGTATTTCTATTTGTCGATAGTGATAAGTGTGGTGCTAGAAATGCACCTTAGGATTTGTAAAGTGTAAAGGTGATGTGCTTTTGCGCGCACATCCACGTGAGAGAGAGAGATAGGTACATAGTAGTTCGTGTAGAGGTGGGAGTTAAGACCCATCCTTCCCACCTCCCCTAAAATCAAGGGAAATATCCCCATTGATTGAAAGGGGATATTTTGTAGCACCTTTATGTAACGGTCTTCCCTCCTTGTGCTATAAAGGGAGAGGAAGAGCACCATTGTGGGGGTTGCCTTATTTTTGAGTGTGAGTGAGGTATACCATTTCGTTTAGGGTTCCTTAGTTAGGGTTTCTTTCCTTCTTCGTCGGATTAGGGTTTCGGGTTTATCATAGTCGTTCGGTGCGGCCTACGCGGCCGCCATTTTGTAATCGGTTTTCGGTTCTAATATATCTTGTTGAGCATTTGGCCTCCATCTTCCTCTTGTTCATTCTTTCTCTTCTTGTGCTAAGCTCCATTCCGAAGTCCTATTCCTTCTCCCCTTCTCCTTAGTCCAAGACCCCCGTGGTTCCGCCCTTCTCCACGCACGCGCGTAACAACGCGACACCGTCTCCAGGGAGCTCGGTATTTTACGAAACTTGATCTCCGTACTGGCTACCATCAAATACGAATAAGTGAGGACGATGTTCCTAAAACAGCATTTCGTACGCGCTACGGCAATTATGAGTTTTTGGTTATGCCTTTTGGTTTGACCAATGCTCCGGCTACATTTCAACAGGAAATGAATGACATTTTCCGAGAACAACTTGGAAAATTTGTCGTTATCTTCTTAGATGATATTTTAGTTTATAGCCGTACATTACAAGAACATGCTAGACATGTCCGCTTTGTTTTACAAATATTGCGTGACAAACAATTTTACGCGAAGATCTCAAAATATGAGTTCTTCAAGAAATCAATTACTTATCTTGGACATCTCATAACCGAACGAGGAGTTGAAATTGATCCTTCTCGCATCGAGAAAATCAAGCTTTGGCCCACTCTTCGGAATATTCGAGAAATTCGATCATTCCTTGGTTTTGTCGGATTTTTGCGAAAATCTCTTCGTAATTACTCACAATTGACGACGCCGTTTACTGATCTTCTAAAAGGTCAAACGCGTAAGTCTACAAAACCTATTGTGTGGAATGCTACACTAGACCTCGCCTTTAAGGAACTCAAGGACTTGGTATGCAAGGCTCCTTCACTTCTTTTACCCGATCCTTCAAAACCTTTTGAGGTTGAAACCGACGCAAGCGATTATGCTATAGGTGCTGTCTTGTATCAAGATGGTAAACCAATAGCATTCGAGAGTAAGAAACTTGATTCTGCTCAATGTCGGTATAACGTTCAAGAAAAGGAATTATTTGCGGTTATACATGCGCTCAAAACATGGCGCCATTATCTTTATGGAAATTGCTTTGTGGTAACTACGGACCACGAGTCCTTGAAATATTTTTGTGACCAACAAGACCTGAAAGGTCGTAAGGCACGATGGGCTGATCTCATCCAGGACTTTGATTTTTCCATACGATATCGTAAAGGTTCCATGAATACTGTCGCTGATGCACTAAGTCCCATCCGTGAAGTTAACATGCTTAGCTTCACTGAAATAACATCAGATCTTTATGATCACCTTCGAGGAAAGTATCCTGATGACAATTATTTTGCAAAATACTGGGCAAGAGTCGAGTCTGGAACAGACACCACCACACCCTCGAAGGAATACTTCCACATTGCTAACGGTCTGCTCTACCGTAATGGGAAGGTTTGTGTTCCAGATTTACCTGAGGTCAAAAAGAGAATCCTTTTTGAATGCCATGATGCACCCTCAGCAGGGCACCCTGGAATACATCGTACACTCGTTCTCATCTCCACTCAATTTTATTGGCCTAAGATGCGTCCTGACATACATAGCTATGTGACTAAATGTCACCAATGTCAGGTTAACAAAGCCGAGCGACTTAAAGCCGCAGGACTTTTACATCCCTTGGACATTCCCAATAATAAGTGGGAAAGTATATCCATGGATTTTATTGTTAGCCTTCCTCGCACCCAAAAAGGTCATGATGCCATATGGGTTGTGGTTGACAGACTAACTAAAATGGCCAGATTTATTGCTACTAAAACCACGGTAACAGCTCCTGAATTGGCTTACCAATTCGTTGATGAGTTATTTCGTTTTTACGGGTTACCGATGGATATCGTGAGGTATAGGATATTCTACAAATTCAACAATTATCTTCGAGGTTCCCCTTTAGACACAACATTTTATTTATATCATCAATGAATATATCAACATCCTTGCATGTCAAAATGACATCTTCAATGCTTAAACATTAGAGAAATATTCCAATGTTATCATATAGATATTCAAATTTCAAACAATAGAAGTTTCCTATTTATAACATTGAAAAACAATGAAATTTTGTTTTTTCCCCCCCAAAAAAACTCTTCTTCCATTAGTTATAAAATTTTACAGATGAGAATGTTATATACAAATCCCAATAGGGGTGCGATATTTCCATCTTACTGACTCAAGAAAGGGGGAGGATGACCATTGTTATGTTTTCTCATTGGGTGGGCAAGAAAATAGTTTATCTCTCACACAAGCAATTTCCTCAAAAACTAGTTAGGTCGAGCACATTTTTTAACCCCACATCTTTTAACCCCCTATATGTTACTTCATTAGTGTTAAAGTTAAAGTATCATCTTTATTTTATTTCTTGGAATTATGGTCATTTTGAGTAAAATATATCTAATCATGTTCTCTTGTGAAAGCTTCTATATTGTCACATCCCATATTCGTAGAATAATTTTTTTTACAACATGATCATGTATAATATGTGATCTACTTCATTTCCATGTAACACACAACCTATGTCACTTTAAAATGTCATAGTTCATGTAATGATAACCAAACATATATTGAATTTTTGAAGTTAGGTTCGCCATAATCTAAGTAAGCATTTCACCAAGATTCATATTTTTTAGTTATAGAACACTACACCTCATTTTGTCCATGTGTTTCTTTCTAATATGTTAGTTATGTGATAGATAAGTGTAAAATCCTTTACCAGATGGGGTACACCAATGAGATACAATACCATACGAGTGCGGGATTAGCACTTGATCAATACATAAGAAAGCATGGCTGCCATAAATGTCATAGTGTAATCTTGCCAACTTTCTATTCTCTAGTAACAGTTTATGAGAGTTTAGATCAACATAAAGGAAGAGGATTCGTCTAATTTTGTCAAGATGCTCTTTACTTAAGTGGTAAAGAAAATTGACTAGTAATAAACTATTGACCAACCAAACTTTCAAGATGAATTAATATCACAAGTTTATAATGTCATTTATAATTATTTTTCATTCATCATATTTCTAATTCTTATTTATGATGACCTACTCATGGCCATGACATTATAAATGATTCAAACTTCAACCTCTCATATTTGTTCCTCCAACACCATCAAAGACAATATGGCTCAACAATAACATCATCATAAAATGTATCTAGAAACAGGGATCTCGAAAGTGTTTCTTTTATGAGGATTGGTGGCACCAACAAAACCCCAAGCCACTTTCAAGGCTAGAAAAATGATGTTAAGTGGTGGGGCCATGAATCTAGAAAAAAAAGAGCCAACGATGAATCCTTGGACATCTATGTTGGTCATGGTTTGTGAGAGCCAATAATGCTCGTTTATCCCAAAAAATTTGTTGGCAAGACAAAATTCTACTAATTTTTAACTTGAATGATAAATTGATTATGCAACTACAAATTTAATTTTGGTGACAACTTCCATTGATGGAGGCTTGTTTCTTCAACAATTATGATGTGAAGTTAATTTATAAACATGAGAGAGAGAGAGAGAGAGATTATTGTCCTCTAAAGGCTAGTGGGACCCAAATTTTCATTAGTAGTAATGAGGAGGACAAACCATTTGACTCATGAAATTCTCAAGTAGGGAGAATATATACATGCCTAAGAGACACGGATGGGCATGTCCTACTCAAAGGAGTCATGTGAAGCTGGTGCATTGGATGATGAATGGTGGAAGTCCTTTGTAGATATTTGTGTATGCGTCATATCATAGTGTAAGATGCTCATTTCCTTGGGCTTATATGTATTTGGTTATATCCCATCATTTACTTGCATTAAAGTTTGCCTGAGAAAGAGGTCATGTCACCTATTAGACATTGGGATACTCCAACGTCTTTTAGTATCCTTATCAAAGGTTGCTTTTGATTCAAGTGTTTATATCAAAGGTTGCTTTTGATTCAAGTGTTTATCTTAGAACCATCTCGAGGTCGATGTGTAGAGACATACTACTATCTACCCTTTTGTAGGCAAGACATGTGAAAATCAGTGTCAATGTCTCTCGAGCTAGTCATGTGTAAACTAATTACTAAAGAGAACTCTAATTGTACTCTATGACTTAATTAAGCATACAATGTAAGAATTCATACTTAACTACACAATGACTTTTATAGTTCTTAATTTCACCTTAATAGTTCATCCTTATTAAACTTAATTACAATGATGCCCCTTTTTGAGTTGGGGACATGTAAAAAGGTTGAAATCTTATATTTATACCCATCACAATGTTTCTCTCTTTTTTTGGGTGAAAACACACAATTATATTAATAAATGTGTGTGAAAAACACTACTTACAATGGGTGTCATAATGGAGTATGGTCACCCACTAACTACACGAGTAATAGAATATATTGAATTGCCAATAGGCAAGATGAACACTTTGCTAAGGAAAGAATTTCCACTTGTTCCAATAAAGAAAAGTGTCACGTTTGTAATCGCTTCAACTTTCGCAAATATGTTTCTACTTCATGCATACCATCAAATACAAAAGCATTGAGCATATCTCAATTATAATGCCATCCCCAATACCTCAGAAATAGGAAAATGATCTCCATCTCTGATTTAGGGTTGACCTGTGTGAATTATGCAAACACCCACTATCTTGGAAAATAACATCGTGATAAAAATCACCAAATTTGAGAAATGTAACTCCAAATCTGACAAGCAATTTAACATTGTATGAAACAATGAGTACTATGTTCCATTTTAATAGAGTCCCTCTTTCTCTCCATATATATACTTGTATAAGGATTTTTCATTGTATCCTTAAACCATATCATTGAAGGTGAGATGTTTGATTGATACTTAAGTATAACCCCCCAAACCTAATGCTCACACAATCCCAAGAGAGGTTTCATCAAGGCAATGGGACATCTTCCTCAGATGGGTCAATTTTCAAGATTTCAAGCATTAGAGGTATGGGCATTGACTTGAGCGGGGTCCCCTTACAAAGTGATTGGATTAGGGTTATGTCATGTACTATTTGTGGTTGCTATGAACACTATTTGTGGTTGGGAAGTGTACTAATTGAGCACTTGGCACTATCATACATGAGGATACATTATTTTGTCTGAGGATACATTATTCACACCAATCTTGTCTGAGGATACATTATTTTGAAGAGGTTCCCAAAGGCATTACATGAGCCTCAATTGAGCCTTGTCTATTTGAATGATTGTCATACATGAGTGACCCTACACATTAGATAATGAATGCATTGAGGCCCAAGATCCAAGTGTAAACGGGTTGCTTTCCATGTTTAGCCGCGAGCATATGCACCCAATGCATGACTGAATCATAACTTGTTTCAGGGGATGGGCTACCGTGAGATCTACATCAATTGTGTGTGGGGCTCAGTAAGTGATATGAAATGTCTCCTTATGTTTTTCCTATGTAGAACTTTTCAAGTAATATACTAAGGTGCATCTTCCTTTCAATTTCATTTTTTTTGTGGGTGTGTTGAGGGTTTAAAATCTCACTAATAATCATCGTGTTCAAGATTGCGTCTAACAAGAATGTGGAAGTTTTTTAATGGTGACAAATATGTACAATGTGTGAGTTTACTCACAAAAGGGGAATCCAAACATATACGTACATATGCTCTGCAATGTTGTTAACAAGAATGTGGAGCTCATTGTTGATCATCAAATTGAGGGTTAAAAACGCCAACATGGTCATGTGGGGCTCACAAAAAACTATTGTGTTGAGGGTTGAAAACCTCATTAATAACCATCATGTTCATGCTAACTTCAAGAATGTGGAAGTTTTTTAATGCCACCCAATATGTGCAACATGTGAGTTTACTCACAAAAGGTGATTCCAAACATAGATGCACATATGCCCAACTCATGTGAGCAACACCTCCAGTGTTCCCGATGTTTATCCCAACTCACGCACAAATATTTCTTGGCATCGAATCATGGGGATATATGTAGAGCTTGTTGACCATTTTGTCTAATAGATACTAACTCAACACTAGTTAGATGGCAATGCATGTCTTCATGGACCAACCCTCGATCACATTTTAGTTCATGAAATTAGACATTAGGAGGTGTCCACATGGCCATATAAGGGGCTGATTTCCACGCTCATAATGCCCTAGTGATCCCTCATCTCAGTTCGGTTACATGGAGAACTCTCCTAAGGAAACAAAATGGTGGCATTATATGGACTTCCTAGATGACCTACACTACACATTGTATACCCTCCATTAGATCCTTGGCATTGCCTCCCAACATAGTGTACAAATGGTTGAACCAACAATCATTCTCTAATCCAAGCATCCTATCCCATATATTAGATCACTTTATTCCTCTTTTCCATCCATGACTAGCATTAGAAACCATGCACCCTCTATATATCACTTGGTGGCTTGACCAAATATGTGTGCACCAAGTTCTTTTCCATCAACCCACCACTACAATTATACCATCAATGCATCAAGTAGATCCTCATTGTGGGTCCTACTTCAACATGTTTTCGTTCATCGTGTTCGTGAAGGCCACATTAAATGTTATGTGCCAAACAAGCCATAAAGTTCTAACCTTGTCATGCTTGAACCCTTGAACAAACTAGCCCTTTAATATCTAGATCCTTATTGAATCATGGTGCTACAAGATGTCCATAATCTCTAAGACAAAGAATTTACCATTTTTGAACATCAACATCCAACATCTCACCCCTACCAAATCATGACATTTCATCAACAAGACTCCATAACTATAGACTCTCTCCTTAGAAAATTCTCTCGATGATGTACCCTCTCTCACACAATATCCTCCATCAATTCACCAGCTCTTGACACCAATGGCCACCACATGACTTGCTTAATTAATCCAACATTTCAAAGCCAACCATTTCTATGACCGCTTACTTGAACACTTTTAGTTTCCATACAACCTCCACTTTCAATATGTTCCTTTATCCCAATTGGACTTGGTTCCCCCCATAGGAACCAAGTTGGGTCAACTTCATCACCAACCCTCTCCTTGAGCTTTTAGGTGGTCAACAACCTTGGGGCATCCCATTCTTCACTGACATGCCCCAATTTCATTATTTTGCCCACTGGCCTGACGCCTCACCCACCCCACTTTCTATCCTCTCCCTCATCATTGGGCTTGTCCAATTTTAGACTACAGAAAAGAGGTGGGTTTTCGCTTTTGTGTTTTATTTGCATGCTCTCTCAAACCTTGCCATCTTGAGCAAACTAATATAACATCACTCACAATCACCTCCATATTCTTGATATAGATGTTCCATACATTGGACCCCACCATTTTGAGTTCCCCTACCTTGCTTTTAGTCACATTGGCTTGATGATCTATTCTTTCTTGATGTATGTATGAATGTGTGATGACCACCATGCAATGGCAAGGCTTGAACTTGTTTACTAATATAACGTTGTCGTGATGTGGCGTGTTTAATGCGAGAAAAAGTGAAAAATTGAGGATACATGCACATTACACAAATACTTGTAAAAATGAAAATAAATAAATAATAAATAAGACTAGGGCATAATGGCATATAGAGAGGTGCAAGTAAGATTTGAACCTTACACCTCCAAGATAAGAGGCAATTAACTTACCACTAAAGCTACTACTAAGTGCTTTAAATTTTCTATATTTTCCTATTATAGTACTTCATAGGAAACAAATGTAAAAAACAGTGTGCACAAAACCATGGTTTTATGCATGTCCCGAGCATGGAGAGGTCTATAAAAGCCTCTTATTGGGCTTGGGTAAGGGGGCTCAATATGTGATATCACCATCATCATCACCATCAATATAATCTATTTGTATAAAACTATTTGTTCTTTTCAAATGTGATATTGGTTTCCTGACTTGTCCATACGCATCGTTGTCTTAATCTCCCACTTCCTCACCTCTTCAGTCTCCCCGGTCCGTGGTCCTGCTCGTACGAAGCACACATGCATGCGCATCTTTGCGACATCTTTTGGTGAAGCCGACGTGAAGAGCGGCAAGGGAGGATGAAGATGGACGAGGAATATCTGATGGAGGCAATGTCAAAGATGATAATGGAATTTTCAAAAGACGAGATGCGGCCCAACAAGCGATTGAAAGCGTGGTCGAGCGAGTTAGTTGTTTCGATGGGGGCAAAGTCCCAAAATTTTCTAGAAGCCTACAATGACGAAACGAATTCAAGAGGTGTGAACGAAGCAATGAGGCTGGAGTACTTTTGTCGAGTGGTGGCTGAACCAATCTATGAAGAGATGAAAGAGCTTCAAAAAGCTCATGATTCGTGGGTGTCCTTCGAAGAAGCTTTACGAGAGGCGTATGGTTATGAAGAGCCAAAGGGACAAGGTCTATACGAGTTTGACCAATGGGTGTCATCGAGGAAGACCCACCAGAGTGTTATGCATGTATTTGTTGAGTTTGAGTGTCGGTTCGCTCAACTCTCGAAGTAGGATCAACTTTTTGGTGGGTGCGAATAAAGTCTTAATGTTCGTAAAGTTGATTTATTGGAAGGAAAGGAAGGCCATTGGAATCCAACTCGAGGATGACGATGGTGCGAATGGCCTCACTGAAAATTGGACCGAAGTGAAAAGGGTATGCCAACGACATGACAAGAGGAGGATAGGAATCTTGTCGACAATGTCACGGCCGATGAGGGACAATCGAAGGAGGACAGGATGCAGCAACATGCCACCACCGAAGGAAGAAAGCTCGAAGAGGGAAGGTTTGACGATACTCGACATAGAAGTCTTTATGAGAGAGGCATTCAAGAACTTAAAGGCGCAAGTTGAGGTTGAAGAGAAGCTTCAAAAGGGACAAAAATTGAGGCGAACAATGATTGAGGAAGAAGAGACCTCTCAACAAATGCAGATTAATGAAGTGGTGGATTCGAAGGCTCAAGTTCGGTATGATGATACCACAAGAGAAAGTGTGAAACAAGTCGCCTTCTTATCTTGCAAAGAAACAACGGAGAAGGATGAAACCAATGAATCGAGGACAGTGAACGCCGCTCCAAGGGAGGAAGAATGTTTCAGAACATGCGTTGGGTGGTGAAGGAGCAAGCCTAATAGAAGCTTGCATGATCAAGGAGGATAAAGAGTGCGAGGCCCACATGATTAAGGAGGTAGCCATTGAAAACGACATCAAGGAGGTGGCTATGGGCAACATGGCAAAGGTGATCGACCAAAGACGTATGGAATCCTGCACACTTGTTCTAGAGACTTGGGCAGTTGCATCCGAGAATCAACGTGAGACCCAAGAGACGGAAGGTGACAACGAGGAAGCGAAGGTTGGAGCGTATGCACATGATGGGAACATAGCCACAGACAATGCCATCGGCCTGAAGATGGCAAGAGCGAGCAAGGACCATGGAGAAGATTACTCCACACTTTTTCCAGAGACTTCGGCAGTTGCGTCCGAGATGGCCAACATGAGACCGAAAACATGGAAGGTGGTTGCGAGGAAGCGAAGGATGAAGCCGGTGTGTGCGATGAAGAAACCAAACGAAGCACAATGACGAAAGTGGATGTGCACAACAAAGACGCCGAAGAAAGTGTGACAATGAACAATGACTGTCAAGCAAGCCAAGAGGATTTGAAAGGTGTACCTCGGAAAGTGATCATGTCTTCTAACATGAGGGTACGATGGTCAACTCAAACGTGAGAGTTTACCACAACGAATGGAAGAAAGAGAGGCATGCAATATGGTCTCTTAGAGACCCCAAGGTGAGCATGCGCTTGAAGGGACTACGACGGGTAGTCAGCATCGACATTCGAATGAGGTCTTGTGAAGGCAAGCGGGGGACGAGAAAGAATGAAGGATAAAAGTTTCTAGACCAAGGAGATAGACGGGATGAAGTTGGCACATATACAAATTGTGAAAGGTTATGCTCAGGAGGGGCGAAGGGGGCCATGACAACCGGTCATAGCATTGCGAAGTGCGAGAGAACGATATGGTGGATCAGATGCCGACGATGGTTCGGCTGGAAGGAATGGACGAGCTCAAAATGGAGGAACAAAGACATTGCGGGCAAGGCACAAGAAAGGAGCAAATCAAAGGTTGACAAGCTTTGGCCCCACCACATCACTCTTTTCCTTCTTGGCACATGCTGGAGGATGTGCGGTTTGGTGGGGTGGATGTCGTGATGTGGCGCGTTTAATGCGATAAAAAGTGAAAAATTGAGGATACATGCACATTACACAAATACTTGTAAAAATGAAAATACATAAATAATAAATAATATTAGGGCCTAATAGCATTGAGTGCATATAAAGAGGTGCAAGTAAGATTTGAACCTTACACCTCCAAGATAGGAGGCAATTAACTTAACACTAAAGCTACTACCAAGTGTTGTAAACTTTCTATATTTTCCTATTATAGTATTCGATAGGAAACAAATGTAAAAAACCACGTGCACAAAACCATGGTTTTAGCCCATGGTTTTATGCATGTCCCGAGCATGGAGAGGCCTATAAAAGCCTCTTATTGGGCTTGGGTAAGGGGGCTCAATATGTGATATCACCATCATCATCACCATCAATATAATCTTCTTCTTAATAATCTTCTTCTAATTTATCTTCTTCTTGAGTATAAAACTATTTATTCTTTTTAAATGTGATATTGGTTTCCTGATTCATACATACGCATCGTCGTCTTAATGTCCCACTTCCTCACCTCTTCAATCTCCTCAGTCTATGGCCCCGGTGGTCCCGCTCGTACGAAGAACGCACACACGTGCATCTTCGCGACAACGTCACTCACAATCACCTCCGTATTTTTGATATAGATGTTCCATACGTTGGACCCCACCATTTTGAGTTCATCATTGACCCTACTTTGCTTTTAGTCACATTGGCTCGATTATCTATTCTTTCTTGATGTATGTATGATTGTGTGATGACCACCATGTAATGACAAGGCTTAAACTTGTTTAGTATGTGTACAAATGCTAAGGACTTAACCATTAAACCATCTTGTAGTCATAATTATCATATTGTAACATAATCTTATGATGGTAGACCCTAGAACGTTCTAGAACTTCCTAGAAACATTCTAAAACTTTTAATATTCCTGGAACATTGTAGAAAACCCTAGAATTCTCAACAACCCACTATATAATGAAGTTCGGTCATTCTTGTCGAACCAATTATTTTCAAAGTAAACATATCACTAAGCAGAGGAAAAGAAATTAACAAGGATTTCCCTAGTAGCGACAAGCTCGTTGGGCATAGTTTCTCATTCGATTCAATCTGAAAATTATATATTGGCAATGAGCTTTACAGGGAGAAGCAAATGCTTTATCTCGACATTCATATCTCACTCCTCGTCTTGGTGAGTCGGCCTTTGATAATAAAACATAAGCTCTTTTGGGGTCTACATGATTACACACAACTTAAGTCTCAGTTATCCCATTAGATACAAAAATACTTAAACATCATATCACATGATATTCATTTAGATGATTTTTTTCTCCCTAAAGAGATATGCCTTGGTATTTTTTTTTCAAAACAAATTATCCTTCCATTAGTTATAAAGAAAGGTCATAACGGTTACATCATACAAAGTATTTTCTCCCAAACCCGTCTTGTGTAGACAATGGTTAAGGAAATAAATCTATGTACTCAACATAGAGAAAACAATCCAGCAATTATAATCTATTCCCTAGACACATTGCAAGGTATTGTCATGGTGTGTCCGTGACAGGTATCCATATCCATAGGCAACAACGAAAGTAGCTCTATTCAGAAACAAACCCTCTCATGTCATAGTTATAAAATCATAAGAAATACTCCTTGGTATTATAAAATCATAAGAAATACAAATGTTGTGTTGGATAAAGGAGTATACCAACTGACTCCATTGTGCTCACATCATGGCCGCTTTGATGTGTATATACAAGAACTACACATATTTGTCCACCAAATCTCCCTAATTTTTATGGTATATTCCTCGCTAACTGCAACTGAGCATGCAATGTAACCTATACCACCAACATCTGTAGCAACAGAGTTCATAAACAAAGTTAGTAGACATTGTTTCCCAAAATGATAGGAACAATATACATTCATATTATGGGATATCCATCTTCCCTAAAAATGTGCATTGAACCCCATAACCTTTTAAAATGCATTTGCTTCTTGAAAATAACATTGGCATTATTCATTCAAATATTTTTGCTCAAGAAATATTAGATCGTATCATCCTGAATGCACTACATCACAACTTTCAGCACAACTTCATATAGATTATAAGACGTTCAAGTGGCATGACGGAAGCTTACACTAGAATGAACTTTTATATGTCCTAGATGAGTCTACTCATTTCAAAATCTTAGAGCTCTGTCACGATACTTATATGGCTAGACATTTCAGGATCCATAAAACATTTAGAATTAGTTACTCGATCATTTTGGTGGCCTCGGATCCGTAATTTTGTGGAAGATTACATCCGTGTATGTGACACTTGTTGTCGGACAAAGATACCTTGCCATTTCCCTTATGGATTGTTGCATCCAATTCCCAAACGACCTTGGCAATCTATTTCCTTATATTTTATTACAAATTTGCCACTTTCTAAAGGTTTTGATGCTATTCTAACAATAGTTGATCGACTACGAAGATGGCACATTTTATACCATGTATTAAGAGAATTAGTTGCAAAGAAACAACTAATCTTGTTATGAAAGAAGTTTTTTGACATCATGGCTTCCTAGACAACATTATTAGTGACCATGGGTCTCAATTGTGTCTAGGTTTTGGTGCCATATATTGTCGTTACTCCCTATCTCTTGCAAACTCTGTTCTATCATCCACAAATTGATGATAAAACCAAACACACTAATCAAACATTGGAACAATATCTTTGTTGTTTCATTAGCTACCAACAAGATGATTGGACTAATATTTTGCATTTCATTGAGTTTGTATGTAGTAATTCAGTCCATTCCTCTACTAAGGTCACACCCATTTTTCGCATATTATAGTGGTTATCTTCCTCAATGGTCTTTCTTGGAGCTTCCTAGAGTTTCTATAAATCCAAGTGTGGAAGATCAGTTATCTCAACTGCAACAATGTCAAGCAGAGGTGTCAAGTCATTTACAATAAGTGATAGCATCCCACAAAAGCATTGTAGATCATCGTTGTTTTTTTAAGAAAGATATACCTTAGTATATTACTTGAGAAATGTACATAGAAAAAACAGAAGGAGACATTTCATCTCACTTCTATTGTGAACACGTTCGTTCACAAGTGGAAGGATCGTGCACAAATGGAAGGATAAGGAATATTCCGTCTGATTTTAGGGCGTTTTTTGCCATTTCACAAAACACCTTGATACCAGTATCACATGTTCTCAAAAACTTGATGAAAAAGCTAAAAATTTCACCATTTGCTAAAACTGGAAAATGTCAAAATTTTGCCAAATACAAAAAGTAACTTTGTGTATTTTAAAGGAAAGATGACAACTAATAATTTTTTAGATCTTAAAAAAAGCAAAAGCAAAAGATTTCAAAACAATCAACTTTTGTATATCATTAAATAAAATGTTGTCTAAATCTGATACATATCGTTGCACAAAATAGCTAATATACAATTATGACTCTTCCTCCTCATTTTCAAATGTACCAACCAAAGCATTGTCTTCATCTAAAACCAGATGGTGTCCCCAAATTATATGCACTAAATCTTGTTCACCTTCAATCTGAGACACCTTCTAGACTTGATAATTTCTCTTTTATTATTTCTATCGTTGACATCCTTAATCATCCAACTTTTGTCAATGTAAAGTCATACACAATGATTACCATCGATACAATTATTCTAAAAACAGATATTTTAGTACAATTTAGATTGCAATACAATTCGATACTCAGGTTCAAAGTGTTTTCATCACAATTGGATTCTTAGTATCGAATTCAGGTTCAAAGTTTTTATTTTATTCAATTTTTCTTTTTCGGAAAAGAAAAACTTTAAACCTGAATTCGATATTGATGAAAACATCACAATTCGAAACTTGAATTCGGTACTAAGTACTGAATTGTGAGAAATGATCATTTTGACACTTGTTAAGTCTCAAAAAAGTAGCAAACTTTATATGTTATTTACGACATGTGATACTGGTGTACCAACTTTCTGAAAATTGCCTAAAATCGCAAAGTATAAAAGGAATCTAATAATGTAATGTGTGATCCTTCCACTTCTAAACGCGAACGTCTTTGTGATACAAGGGCTAATACAAACATCTAATCAAATTGATGATATCATATAAGAAACGAGTGGAGCAAAAACTATGAGCTATGCAACAAAAAAGAAGGTATGGCAAAAATGTGCTCTACTAGCAAAGGTGTTATTGGCAACAATGTAGTTTTTTTATAATATGTATTTGTGTAGAGGAAACAGTATTATGTACTATTTGTATATTGCCTTTGGCTTTTTATTAATACCAATGGAGCATATTTTTATGGAAAAAAAAAGAAAAAAGAAGGTATGGCATAATTCCACCTCGGACCAAAAGTTGTATTGCAAAATAAGTGAAGTCATTGCCATCGTTTCTTAAAGGCCACTTGACGTTGCCATAGAACATCAACTGAACCCTGTTGATCATCATATTGATCACATAGTGTATGGACAAATAATAGCCAGAATTCAATAAGCATGGTGCGGAGAGGTATGTGAGCATTATCAAAAATGGCATCACATCTCGCTTTCCATATTATCCAAAGAGCTAATGACGTAATAATACACCAAATAACCAGATTTCAACATATGTTTCACATTGACGATCATGTATGGTTATTATGTCGACACATGAGAACGAACTTGTGATAAACTCGATTATCAACAATTAGGACCATTTAGGAACTCATTCAAAATTAGTGAGGCGTCTTTCCGTTGTCGTGGAATCCCGCGCTTGCATGTCGGATCCGGGCAGGACCACCGAGGTCATGGATCAGGAGGGGAGGAGTAACCAGAAGGCCGATTCCTCCAGAGCCTGTCGCGTTGCCGGTCGGATCGGTTCCGGATGGTGTTTGGGAACGACCGATCTAGACGGTTCTAGATGCGTTCCAGAAGCGACTCAGACTCTTGAAAGAAGAGGGCGCGCTTATTTGCACGACCCTCCTGCCCATATGTAGAAGGGCCTCAAAAGAAGCACGGGCCACGGCCCGGTTAACCACTCCCGCGCGCACACATATATACACCGGTTACGACCGACACCCCTACACCGGCTCACTACGCGCACCCGCAAGCAAGACCTCTGGGACCTACACTGCCTCCCGAGAACACACACACCCACATACGTACGCGGCGTTCGACTCAAAGCCGGCTCCACACAGTCTGAACAACGGCCTCTCGTCGCCAAGCCGCCAATCGGGAGCACACAGGCTCGCCATCGCGAGTGGGGTCTTGCACGGCAGAGAGGGGTTTTCTACACAAAACCTTCTAGCACACGGGCTCAACCTGAGCAACAACGCGGGACAACAAGGACACCCACATAGAGAGACGCGGGGTGGAGAAGCAACCAAACAGAGAGAAAGAGAGAGAGAAGATAGTCCGCGTACTGTCAGCTGCAATGAACACACGCATTTGCTCACGCACAACAAACAAAACCCTAGCAGGAAACAGAAAAAGAAACAAAAACCTACTTCGAGGGATAGAAAGGAAGAAAGCCATCACAAGAGGAGAAACAATACTATTATGAAGGAACCCACAATGGGGAACCCTTTTACAAGGGACACTCCCTCCCTTTTATAGAACAAGGAGAGGGATGCGTAACAATGTGGGATAAATCCTGCTTTACATGAGATTATTTGTCTCGAATTAACTCCTGTTAGGCGCCATAAAGGCGCCCCGATTATCTTACATGTTTATACAAGGGTGAGTGTTCACGTCGCACCCTGCTGATATTCCCAATAGCCCCGGTTTTCTCACTATGGCCGTGAATCATCACGACACCGTCTCAATCTCCCTTCCCATATGCGACTTCACTTAGTATTTCATTGTTCCCTTCTCGAACCTTGTGCCACAAATACTATTCCAAATCGTATGATACCACTGCCACCTCCTTTTTGACTTGCTAATGGTCCTGAATATGAAGTTGCAACGGTTCTCAATTCCAAGATCCTATGCAATAAACTATGTTATTTGGGGGATTGGTTGGGTTATGATCTAAATGATCGAATGTGGATAGAACCCTAGAACATTTTGGAACTTCCCGAAACATTCTAGAAAACCCTAGAATGCTCCACAACCTAGTATATTATGAAGCCCTTCACTTTTGTCAAACGTTCGGGTACAACACCAGTGTCAAGTCCTCCAAGTAAGCTCGTTATTGTATCTCTTTATCTTAACACATATTTCTTTTCATCTTTACTCTCCATCTCTATCTATCTATCTATCTACTACTATCTCAACTAATTTCTTGCATTAACGTTCTCTCTTGCTCACTCTATCCACTATTATCTCGTTTATCCCTTTCATCATCACTCTTTCTCTACTGTTATCTCACCTCAATTTTGATAGTATGATTAAAACAATGTTTGGTATTGAGACCTCTCCGTTCTTTCACCCTCACCTCTTTAGATTTCTAAAAGTCTTAGTTCTACTGTTAACTTCCTCTATTCACGGTGTTCTTCCTTTCTTAGTTTAGAGTAGCCCACATGTAAAAAAATTACATTTTTTGAGTGTGTCACTATATTGTATGTGTGGGTGAAATATGTTTACACCTCCTTTATGTTTTGTAATGTGAGTATTTAAGATATATATTTGAGGCTTATATGTAGATGCAACTTGGATTGCATGTATGGTTTAATGTTTGTGTTTATTATTGGTTTTTGAGTGTGTTTGGTATGTGGATGCATCTTTGATGGAGTTTATGTTTTAATGTGTATGCTTACGATTGGTACGTTTGGCTTAATACTTCGTGTGTGTGTGTGTGTGTGTGTGTGTGTGTGTGTGTGTGTGTGTGTTGTGCGCGCGTACGATCTCTTGTGCGTTAGAAGAAGGAATGTATTTGTTTTTATGATTGTGCACACTTACACATGTATGTGCATCTATTTTTATTGGAGGGTTATGTGTGTTAGAATGTGTAAATATGTATGTAGGTGTATTTGTGTTTATGAATATGTGTGTGTGTGTGTGTTGGTTTATTTGTTTGTTCGTATGCACTTGTCCTTATCCTTGCACGAGCACCTTGTTTCAACAAAATGTATGTTGACTTATCACATGCTTCCTTCTCATCAACTTATCGTATTGTATCTCTTATTTTCTCCTTGGCCACCTTCAAATGCTACACCGAACAAGATGAGGGAAATAACAAAGAAAATCATAGTGAAACGGGGTCATAGTTATTGTATGACACAATCTACAATGGGTGAGTTAAAATATTATTTCACAAACAAATAAGCTAAAGATTTGGCTTACACGCCTTTCTTTGATATTGCCTCCAATAAAAATAAATTTATAGGATCACTAAAACTAGTGGATAGGATTTCCACAAGTTACTTTTGGCGTTAAAGTTCAAAATCTTACAAATAAGAAATCTAAGTGGGACATTGAAGTGATCTCTTCCACATTTTAAGACCAATGCAATACACCAAGGCAATTCAATCAACCAAATCACAACAATGATCAAAATATTTCACATGATCAAAATTTTGTTATACATTCCAACAAGTAATTGTATCATGTAAAACATTTGTGTTGGTGGTGTTTGTGAATTCCATTGACTATTGTCGTCAAAGAAAAGCATAGATCACGAGGGGAAATTTCTGCATCGATAAGATATTGTTATATCTTTCTTGCACACACAACATTAATGTAAAAGGACATGTGTAATATTGGAAAATGGTGTGCTCTCTATTTGTGAATGAGGCCTTAAGAAATAAAAGTGCGGTCATCCAATGCTTATGTGTAAAGCACATAGGAAAATGACTAAGAAATTGGTTGGCTCTGTCCACAGTGACCTAGAAAACTAGACAAGGAGGACCACAAAATGCCACACTCATTTCAACAAATGAAAGTTTGTGTATTGTCAAATTGCATAAATGATAACCACAAATAAAAGGAGAAAAGGAAGTATGTGATGGCATGGATTGATTTGTAAGGTTCATCAGAAACTACACCTCAATCACGTGGTTTTGCAAAATCGATAAACAATGACATGGCTATAAATAAATTCTACATGCGAGGATATGTGCGTACATAAAGAAAATTAAAAAGAGGTGAGGAGTAAAGAAATTAATCGATTTTACAAAAATTCCATTATATTTCCAAAAATCTTGAAAAATGCTCTTGCTTTCATGTTCCCGAACTTGACACGTTTATGGTCATTTGAAGACCAATCACTCTCTACCCATTGAATTAATTGATATGTCCAATAACTTTGTCATAGTAATTGTTCACTCTAGTGTTATTTCATGCCATTGTCATGTTATTATGCATTGCCTTATAGATTAGTAAAAACATATTGAGCGTCTCATCAATTAAAAGAAATTTGCAATGGTTTCATCTTAATGGTTAATTATCAACCTTATATAGGACTTAAATCTAAGTGTCAAAACGAATTCAAGAATGTGGCTAATGAGTTTATTCTATTGTCTAATAGGGTTATTTGAGAGAAGACAACCTTTGGACATCACAAATGTTAACCCTCAGTGACCTCTATACAATACAAATATGTCAAAACATATCCAACCACATCTTACTGCCCAGTGCCCCCCATGAGCCTTAACACTTTTTCAAACTCACTCATACAAGTTAGGTTTTGAGATAGTATCGGGACTATCATCACGTAAGTATGAATATATACAATGAGAACGTAATAAAGGATTAATATCACTTCTCAAGTGCTCAATATATACGGTAATTTGTGAGAAGTATGATGACTTGTTTGACAAGCACGATAATTTAAGTATTGTACTCAAATATCCTGTAAGAATGGTGAGCACATATGTCCATCCATTATTTTCACAAAGAGGAGTTTTTATTACAAAGTAGGAATCCCCCACCTCAAGACGAGTTATGTCCAAGATGACATGTTTATTTAGTCCAATGGGTCAAATTTGGCCCCGTGGACAATAAAAAATATGTTCTATTCTCTTTATTAGCCATTGAAAGGAACCATTTGTAGAAAATGCACACTTCACATTGGGCATATACGTAGGTTACGGTAGCCGATTAATTTTCTTAGGAAAATAATGTAACCAGCCATAACTAATCTAGACTTTGCTTAATTAACGAGTACATAAATAATATTAAAAACAATAAAAACATTTATAATAACTAGCATGCTAAATTAAATCAACACACATTTCCAATGATGAACATTAATAAGGAATCCATGTGTGTATTTGTCACTAGTATATATAGATGTGTCCAGTTGACATATGGTCAACATACATACTCATTGGGGTCATATACGATGTTTGCCTCCATGGGGTTCAATTCCCTGCCCTGTCATTAAGCTTGACCCCATGTATTTGATCATTTTCCTTTCATAATGGTTTTATGACTTGAGGTGAGGTGGTAGAGTTGGGTGATGTAACTTGATTGATTTATTCACATTCTAAGGACATGTGATGCATAACTAGGTGACATGGGATTATATGGTTGACATCAGGATGGCCATTTATTGGCTGTCATTAGCCATAAGTGATTATGACGATGAAGAAAAATGATGTGCACATTGAGAGAGTGCCAACAATTATTGGGAAAGTTGGACATTATATGTGTGATGGTTCTGAACATCAAATGATTTTCACCTATATACGAGATGACAAATATTGAAGCAAGATTTGGGAATCTAAATAATTAGCAGATGGAATCCTTATTAAAGTTTAACCGCATCCACTAGTAAAGATTGCTATAACTATTGGTGCATATTATTGCTACATATACTACCATAAAATGATTGGCTAGCATTCTTTTAGAGCTCTTGTTAACAGTGATCATTCTTAAGGACAATAGAAATTTAAAACTATCTGGATAATATATAAAGTATTAAAACTAATCACCACTCCAACATTTATAGTAAAGAGAAACAATTGCAACCAAATGTGTCTTTAGCCATTGTGACCTACCATACTAAATTGGAACCAAAATAAATATTGGTGTTTTGCTTGCATTTTCATTTTTATCTACCTCTGCCATAGTGTGAAAAGAGCTATTGCATATATATATGTGTGTGTGTGTGTGTGTAGGACCAATTGTAATCAAATGCTGCCCTAGTCTAGATCTCGAGAGAAACATTGATGAAATATGATTTGCCTTGCATGCAAACATCCTCTACTGCATAACGGAAATACTCTATGTGCATCTCCTACAATGTGAGATGATCCTAAGCGAGGCAAGTTCCCTCGGCACAAACTGGAGCCCGAGAAAACTATGGATCAGATGATTGGTGCGGGTCAACATGTTAATAATCAGTGCCTCAAAAAGGCTCCGTGTAATGTGTCCGCCAAAAGTTCCGAGTGGACGCGAAGACACACGAATTTGATTGGAAGTTTCTTTGGTTTTTGAGGTGTTGAGGCGAGACCGAAATTATACGAGGCCGAGGACAAGGGTTGAAACTTGGGTTGGCTCAAATTTATGATTTCTCTGATGATGCTTTTGGAGTATGTATGTATGTGTGTGTAGTAGTAACAACCAGAGAGAGAGAGAGGAGCAGGGGAAGAGAGAGAGGAACAGGAACAGGGGAAGAGAGAGAGAGAGAGAGAGAGAGAGAGAGAGAGAGAGAGAGAGAGGAGCAGGGGAAGAGAGAGAGTATGGATCAGAACCAGATACCTTATACATACATACATATACGTACATATATACGAGGCTCTGTCGCTCTCTCTAGAGAGAAAGGAGAGACCCATTTCTGAAACGAAAAGTAGAAGAAGAAAATCAGTGAAAAATCAGCCTAGTGGGTAGAGAGAGAAACTTTTTTTTTTTGGTGAAAACCTCTCTCTCTCTCTCTCTCTCTCTGTGCCTGCCTGCCTCTGTGTGTGTTTTTTGTTCTTTCCTCTTTCTCTCTATGCCAACAGAAAAGAAACAGAGTTGTGCCCTCCCTTCTTCTGCAATGCATCTCCCCCTCTTTCCCCCCCCCCTCTCTTTGCATAGCGTTGATCATCTCATTGTTTGATGTGTACATCATAAGCCCACTTTAGGGTTTGGTTCGCTAACTCAAGGAAAAAGAGGGGAAAAAGCTAATTGTTTCATAGCTATTCTGCCACTCCACAGAGAAAGAAAGGCGGATAGAGAAGGAAAATAAAGAGATATGTATGCATATAGAAACCTATTATAAGGTTTTATTTGATCCAAGAACATTAGAAACAAAATAAAAGTTCATTGGATCATACTTCCTCTGTTTTTAACAACAAAGAGAGAAAGGAAGGAAGAAAAAGAGAAAGATAGGAAATATGTGTATACCCATGTAAGGACATTTTAGGGTTTGATTTGCTATCCGTGAGAGAGTAGCAGGGATTGATTTACTAACGAAAGCAAGAATTGTACCTTGCAATGGTGAACTGTGACATGGATGAATTGAGGAGTTATCTTATCCAATCAGGTGCCAACATCTGGCAGGTTATCCACTCGGCTATCCACCTGGCGGCTTCTGATTACCCAAAAGAATTCCGGGAACGGAGGGTAGAAATAGCAGAAACTCTGTTCTCGAGGAATCTTTCTAGTATAAGGGATACAAAAAATGATCATAATAGCAATGGTAATGATCATCATCGTCGTCATAGTCATAATATTAATCCAAACCTTATCTTAGAAGAAGGTGAGGTTAGGGATGGTGAAGGAACAGAGGAAGCATTTGATGGTAGTGGTCTTGATCATATTGATCACATTGATGATGACGACGACGACAAAGAAGAAGAAGAAGAAGAAGCAGAAGAAGAAGAAGGAAATGGTGTAGAAAGTGATGGAAAGACCTGTGATGAAGATGGGAAAAGGAATCATCATGGATTCGATGATGAAGCCGAACTTGATGAAGAAACCATGGTCCTCAGAGAGATTGAAATCATTAAGGAAAGCATCAAGGACGTTGATCAAGTATGTTTTATTTCTTTATCTACTCCATGTTTCCTATGTTTTTTCTGTCAATTTTGTTTGCTTTCCCCCTCCGTTTCCTGTTGCTATAAATTTTCTTTCGTTTTTTATTGTTATGTTTTTCTTCATCCATTTTGATGATCTTTTGCTATATTTTTCTTTCACTTTGTTGTGCATTTTGTCAATGGTTTTTTCTTTCTGTTAAAGTTTCTCTTTCCCATGATTTTCTATGAGGCTTTTTAGCTAAATTTGATGTTTTCTCTTCAAAATTTGATGCATCTCGTAATATTAATAGTGTTTTTCTTCAATTTTGATGCCTTTTTTTCCTTATATTTTTCTTTATGTGGATCATTGCTTTTGTTAGTATTATCTATACACTAAATTTTCTTGTTTTGCAGCCAGAGAAAGTCATTCTAGAGTCTTTACAAAGACTCCAATATATGCAGATCACAGTGGAAGCTTTAAAGGTATGAATTAGAGATAAATCTCTTTTCATCGTGATTAAGCTTTATATATGTATAGAAAGAGAGAGAGAGAGAGAGAGAGGCATTAATTTTAAATCTCATATTAATTGTAGTTATCTTTGTTGATGTTCATTAGATAATTTTGTGGTTTAGTCTAACCTCAAATATAAATGTTTCTCAATATAAAAAACAAAAATTTGTCATTGAAATGGCTAAATATCAAATCTATTTACATATATACTGTGCATGCTTTGCAACAGTCAACTGAAATAGGAAAGCACGTGAATGGTCTCCGGAAGCATTCTTCGAGAAAAGTTCGATGCTTAGTGAAGGAGCTTGTAAAGTAAGGATCGCTTGTTCCATGCAAATATTTTTTTAAGGTTCAAATTGCAATCACAGCATTTGTTGAATCTCTTTACAGTCGTCATGGGTTTGATTCTCATTAAGATTCCTCACACATTTTTTGAATTTGGCCTGTTGAATTGAGCAGACACTGGAAAATGCTTGTTGATAAGTGGGTAAATAGTGCCCGAGGTGTGAACATGGACACTGGCACAGGTGACAATGCAATCTTTCTCTCTCTCTCTCTGTCCTCTCTCTTGTGAATCAAGAAGCAAATGGTCCACAAAACAATGCTGTCATTTACAAATTAACTGATTTGGTTAAATTTCATTCTCCCATGATGTTATGTTTTTCTTTTGGAAACCTCATATATCAAAAGAAAAACAAGGATAAGGTTGAATTTCAGAATGTGAAGAATTTGTGGAAAGTCATGATGATGATCATCATGGAATTCCCTCATCTCTGGTTGATGAAGATGCACTGTTGGAAGGTCGAGCATCATCGGGGGTGGATTTGTCTGAGGTACATATAGATTTAGATTTATCCTCATATACATTGATGTTATAGGGAATAGAAATATAAAAATTGGAAACTGATTCATAGCTTTAGTTCGATAATGATTTATACCTCAAAATAGGGTGATTTTTTTGTATCTGAAGTTTTTTGACCCAAGGTCTTATAAGTGATGAAATTTCTGATTTGGATGTTTATTTGCAGCTTTTTAGCTTCATTGAAGGTGGAGGAGGTAAGCATTTCAGTGCAAACTTCTCACCTTTTTACTCATCAAGATCTCATTAGATATATTTGAGTATTTTTTATACCGCAATAAAATAAACAAGGTCAAACCTTCTTATTGTTTATCAGGTGGGCGAACGAAGCATAACATGACCTTGAACTCCAATGACCCTTCGGTTAAAGACAATCTTGACTACTTTTCACAATCACAGTCACAATCGCAATCGGGGAGTATACAAATACCAGAGGAGAGAGGGAGCGCCACCCGCCGTGACCCACCCATTGCCATGTCTGCCTTGAAAGGGAAAACGAGTAAAGTGGACAACAGTCATACCTCAAAGTCTATTCCCGGGAATGATAGACCTTTGAAGGGTGTCTCAGCTTCTGTTGTTGTTAGGACATCAAAATCAATCCATGATTCAGGGAGGAAAATCATATTAGATCCTCAACCACATGTTGACATTGCTCAGAAATCTTCAGCTGTGGTAATTTCTTTATGGGCAATACAAATCGTTTTTCATATTGATTAGAATGCTCTTGAGTTTTCAATAATTGCCAAATACTCCTCTATTGTTGTAAATTCTTTACTACCCCAATTATCTATATAGGGGTATTCTCGTCACCCGTCTTTTTTATTTTCAAGCTTTGGACTTTGGCTATATAATGCTATGTTGTTTATCAATGATGTCCGTAGGAAAGTGTGCTTTAGAATATGGCATCATTCATACTTGGTGACATTATGATGCTATGTTTTATTGATGGCAGATGCAATTTCCATTTCCGAAATTGATTTTGTTTTCACATGTATAGCCATGTTAATCTGTAAACCCACAAGATTATTGGATGAATTTTGTTTGTTCCCCTCCATGCCTCGCGATTTGGCTATATTATGTATTGTTTCATCATTGATGTTTATTTCCAAAACTGTTGGGATATATATAAATATACACCAATCCATTAATGCAAACAATTAATCGGGATGCCTATTTTCGTTTTGCTGAAGATTCAAGTGCTTTCTGTGCAGAAGACTGATAAGTGCTTGGTCGATCAGAAGCTCGAGAATGCAAAGAGGAAACTTCATCAAGGGTATCAACAAGCAGAAAATGGTGAGCATTTTTCTTGCTATTTTGCTTCGTCTAATTTGTGTTTCTCTTTTCTAAGAAACAGCTTCAGCAAGTTTTTGTTTTTGTGTCATGCATTTCAGTTATATGGTTTTTTCCTGTTGGTCTGGTTCCTAACATGAATGTCTGTGGGCAATGTCAGCAAAAAAGCAACGTGTTGTGCAAGTCCTCGATATTCCAGACCTCCCGAAGACCGCGGTGCAAGTCGTGCGGGGCAAACCCAATCCATCCACTGTACAAAAGTCAACTGGCGGACACTGGACTCAAAATAGGAAGTACAGCAATTGATTTTTAAATTATTATCCGAGAGAAAAAAAAGCTCGGAAATGGTTGTTTTGCATTATTGGCTGTTTTTGTAGATGATTGTAGAAAAAAGAAAAAGAAAAAGAATCCATTATTTACTTCATAAGCCTAGATATGTCTCTCATTAAAGGTTGCGAGATGTCCGAAACTATTCTAAATAAAGTTTAGGACATGCTTTTTTCCAATGGATTTTGAGACGTAAATACCCCGCTAAAGCAGTTGATTGAGGAACAAAATATGTATATAAGTAGTTTTATTTTCTTGAACCTCTTTAATATATGAGAAGAAAACATCAATTCTGGACAGTGCTCTCTTGGTCAATGAATTTTTTCCTATACGATTATTAGCTGAGGCTTTTTTATGGGGTGGATAATTTTGGAAGGTTAATATATGTCACAGATGATGTGTAACGAAATTTACAACAATTACAAATGTTTTCATTGATTCAAAACATATTGCATCATAATTAGTTGTACATGTAGGAAACAGTTCAAATGTTTGTGGGATTAGATATATGTGAAAGAGCAAACAGGCATGTTGCTCAGATGCACATTTCTTATGGTATCTGGATTCATGAATCAGAGCTCACATGAAAACTAGTAAATTATGATTCATATTTATATGGATACTAAATGTTTTAGCTAAGTACTTCAAATTATCAAAATAAATAAATGGAAGCATTTATTGGCGGAGAATTTGGCTCCAATCTAATTCTAGGCTACCAGGTGTTGCCAAAGTTGCTTGCTCAAGTATATTGATCTAGTGGCTGTTTTTTAAAAGTTTTATGTGACAAACAATGGTATATAAAATGCATATTAACATGCTCAATCCCATCTCTAGACCACACGTGTGAAGACTCGAATCAAACTATTGCTACTTTTGATGTTGGTATTCATGGGCTCTTCTTTTTATAATGAAATGAAAATCTTCCAACTATTTCATTGCATGTGAAAGAACATTTCCTATACCATAATTATACCATAATGCATTGTTGTTCTCCATACTGTAGTAGCATATTTATAATATGTTATTATGGTATATTTCTTGCTCTTCCTCTTTATGTTCTTGTTGAGAAGAGACACATAGGCATTGTTTCCAATTCATACATAAGAGTTGTAAAACAAAAGCTTCACAATATCTGTTATGTTCTTTAGTGTAGTATTGAGAATGCAAATGTTACTTAATTTTGCTAGCCATGAAAGGATAAGATAACCCGTTCCTTCCATAATGCAATGAGCCATGTGTGTAGTAGTTCGGTTATACTAGACTTGTGTGAACGATGGTGGACTACCATATTCTTTCTACTTACACAACCATCAAAATTACTTGTGTGAAGTTTCTTCATTTTGCTTCTAATCTCATTTATCAACCAACTTAGATCATTGAGTGAATGTGCCAATATTCAGTCCTCACTAGATTTAGAGGACCTAACCTCTCTTTAAATGAAGGCAATGCTTTTCTTGTTGTCTACAATTGAAACAAAATGGTAGACCCTCTTCTATTTTTTTCGTTTGCATCACATGTTTTCTCATAATGGTTGCATTTACAATATCCATATCTTTCGAAAACATCATTCTTGCCACAATAACAATACTCCACCTCGAGTTTCATTGTGTGTGGAACCTCAAACAAAAGATGGATAGGTAAGCAAGGACCTCCATTAGGAGGAACATGATGTGTATGAATATTTTTTGGTTAAGAAATATAACTCATAGTAATTCATTGTTGATGAGAATAGACCATACCATAGGAATAGACCGGCGTGATAAATAATTTGGTGAAGAAATATGTCACTCACAGGAATTCATCGTGGATGAGTGTAGACCATATCGCCCCCAGAATAATTTTAAAGAGAACTTCTGAAATACGTGGCACAAATGATAAGATTGAAGGTTAAATGTTATTATTAATATAAAGGAATGAGCATTATTATTTGAAAAGCATGAAAATTCGGTAATATTTCCATCACTTGATCCAATGCAACATATGGGACTTGGATCCATAAAAAAAACACTTTGTTCTCCGCTTCTTTCATTCATTTGCTACAACAAGAACCTATTCATCACTTCATAGTTCAAAGTTGTTGGAAGGGAAATTGCATAGGGACTTGTTATCTCTACCATACCAAGACTATAGTGTATGATGATTGAAATTTCATGAATCAAAATGTATTTGTGTGCGCTACAAAATAAGGATCCATGATAAGTAGTTGGACATATGGTTATTGTAAAAATCCTAGTAATAATCAAGGCAAGGTGAAACCTTCACTTGCTCTATCCCTAAGGCAAAAATGATTCCATGTGCATTATCATTTTTGGTTATATTTGATGGTTTATGAAAACAGTAACTAAGGTATTGTCATTTGGCCTTCGTGTGAACCTGATTAACTAATGAATTAGATCATAGCGTAAGAATGTTTTAGATTGACAATAAGTTTAATCTGCATGTTTGTGATAATATAACCATTGTCAATCATTCTTGGGGTCGTGAAGACACATAACCATAATCTTGTTAGTGGGAGAAGATGAAAAATAATAGAATCTTTATTAAAAAATTGTTTTGAAATGGATAAGACATATCTTTTCAAGATAAACTTAGATGTTGTTGTTTCCAAGTAAAATATTGTTGGTGCTTCTTTTTGGTGAGGCAATTAAGTATTGGACAAGATATTGATACGCTTTTCCATTTGTTGTTTTTATATGTCTTTGAAAAGTTGATTAATTGTGGTACAAGATAAAGGATGCACTTTCCCATTTGTTGTTTTATACATACTTGAAAAGTTGATACCTCAAAACATGAGATTGAAACCATGCACGGATAAAATCAAATTGGAGAGACATTGATGACAATGTTAGATGGAGAGCTCATTGACCTTTTTTTTACGATCAATGAAAATACTTACTAGCATGGTGTTGTTCAATAGGCATTGATTTCCAAAGGTAACACCTTTAAGAATTTAACATACATTTTATAAGTCTTGTTTGGGAGAATTTGTGACAACCTTTGTTATTGCTAAAAGTATACATAAATGAACACCTAATATGCTTCAACTATAAGGATGCACAAGGTAATGACACATCTAAATTTTAAATGGGTTTCATGTGAGTGAAGATTTTGTTACACTAGTGTCTTTCGTAAAGAAAATTGATTAGGACAATCTCTCCAACGCCATTTTGTATCACAACACATTGTCTATGTACTTATCCACCTCATATGGTTTAGAAAGTCTTTTGAGGTATACAACTTCAAAAGGCATTCAAGCTTTTCTCGAGAGTATGTACTTGTGTACCATGCAACAACAATGGTTTAGAGACTTGTTTTTGTCAATTTGTTGTTCTTCTTTGACACATCACAAGTATGTACCAATGTGATCATATATGAGAAGAGGATGTGAATTACTATTATCTAATTCACTTTTATTTACACATGAATGTGAATCACAAAGGTTGACGAAGAACAAGTCATGTTAAAGGACATAGGGCAAATGTATAATAGCGTCATCATTCCTCTTAAGAGATAAACAACCTTCAACTGGAAACAAGTGATGTACAACTATTGTTTCCTAACTCTTGTAAAAAAACTAACCTTAAAAGGAAAGATGAGACCTGCATCCAAGTGGTATAAAAATTTGTGATAAAGTACAAGTAAATAAACAAAGATAAGAATGATAAAGTAATGAAGAACACATGACTTATGTGACTAAAAAAAAAATAGTTTTCCTCCGCAAGTTGCCATTAATCAACATTTACCTACTTTTAAACGCTCAAGGTAACAAGTAGAACGGGCTAGAAGTATATTGCAACGTTTCTTAAAAACAATGAACATGTGAAGTCAATATCCTTATTATTTCAAAGTTTCCCAAAGTTTATGCTTGCTATGATGTCCTTGTAGAGAGAGATCCATATGATTGTGCTCAATATACCACTCCAAATTCACCTTCTCAACACGGAATAATTTCTCATGTAAACCAAAACTATATATGGATAAGCTAGGTGTGCCTTTGGGACACCATACTCATTGTGATAGCAATGCAATAAACTATCCCATGTTATGCACGTTGGTGCCAACTCATTTAGAATCCCAATTTCTTCTAAGTGCTTCAAACCCTACATAGCACACCACCTTTTACTCCACTTTTGCTTAGGACATTGGGACACCTAATTGCTTCTTTCTAGTCCAATGAAAATATTCCAAACATTGGGGAAAAAAATAAAAAGTAGACATTTCCTATAGATATCTAGCCCCTATTTAGAATCACACTATCTTACCATTGAAACTCAATTCCAAATCTAAATTGTACACTTGAAGTACTTCAATATTTGCATCTTGCAAATGACTTTTTCTAAACTCTCTTACGATATAAACAATGTTTATCTTGTCATGGACATTTATGAGAGACTCTAGACCAAAGCCTGATATTGGTATGCTTTCCCAATCTTGGATTCCTAATGTTTGTCAACTTCAAGTTGGCTTTGGCTTCCATCCATGTGAAAGGAAATTTACATCCCAAATTATTTAGAACTAAGTGAGCAACAAACATCGCCTTGTTCCTTTGATACACCTCTAGCCCCATACAGAAGTGTGACAAAGTGGAATCTATTAACTTGAATGTGGAACTTGGGTTTTCTTAGTGAGATGAAGATTGACTTTGTTGTTGCTTGTGTTGCCCATATTGTCCACGCACAGGCTTACAACACAAGGATCACTACATATATGCTTACATTCACTTTTAAAGAGGGTTGCATTAATTGTAAACCTCTTGAATCTCTCTTCTATGAGGAATACAATCATACGCTTGCACTAAACCATGAGTACTTACTTCAACTCGTATAGAGATTTTCGCAATATAAAGCCCTTAATTATTGAATCACATAATTAAGAACTTGATATTTTCTCCATGAATAACTCCTACTTGAGGTAGCCATATAGGAACACAAGCTTCACATCCATCTAGTATTTTGGTTAGTTTTGCATCTTGCACACTTCCAAGGACCAAGGCCATTTAGTCAACATTGATTCTTTGCATTAGAGTAAATGTTTCAAAAATTCTTGGTACTTCATATAGATGTACCTTTTATAGGTTACACTAGCTTTGTCGCCTTAAACAAAAAACCTTCTAATTCAAACCCCATAGTCATTCCACCTAAGGTTCCTTTTTATCTCATCCAAAGAGAGCTCAACTCCTTATATTCATCACGAGAGCAAATTTGACATTTTGATCCATCACACGCTTTCAATGTGTTTTCCCCTCAATTCTTCTTGACCTTCCAAACCGTCTATTTGAGCTACATTCCTCATCTAGTGTTAGGGTGCTAATCCACCCATTAAGAAAGTGTCATCCCATCTTGTGCTAAATTGATCAAATATTCTTTTTTGTAGCAATATTTGGATTTCAGCTCTTGTAAATGTTTTGTGATTTGATAGTTCACAATATATCCTACTTTTGGTGTCACAAAATTTCTACCCAAGGTATATATGCACATTTATAGAATCTCATACCATCTTCTTTCAAGTAACATCATAGAGCCCATGGGGCTGAGACTTTGGGCTATATCCAATAAAGATGTATACATTGCTCTTAACATCTAGCTTTGCCCTACACACGCCAGGCATGTGCACATAGAATACATTATCAAATGTCTTCAAATGCACGGGAAAAGTTTTCTTACCTTAATATGCCTCCATTGCATCATCTTTTCAATTGTTGATGTAAAATTTTGAGATGACGATTGTGGTGTTAATCACCTCAACCCAGTAGGAATCTTGCAATCCATATCTTTTCAACACACATTGGCAATCTCTCCAATTATCTGGTTTCGATGTTCCTTTAATATATGTTGTGGTGTATGCAAAGTCATCACCTACCTCCAATTTCCTTCTAACACTAAATATTCCTCAAATTGATTTGAAAGGAACTCCTTCGAACATGCATATTGTACATTCCAACCAACACGGCATACTTTCAATTTCTTCTCATTCTAAATATTCTTAAATGATTTAATTCTAGATAAAAAGTTTTACATTTTATTCCTTATGTATTGGGTCTCACACGATCCTCACATTGAGTGGGCCACTTGACTTGAGCACTTCTCATAATTTGTTACATATTAGCATACTAGTTTTGTGTTTTAGCTTTCCTTTTGCTTGCAGTTTCTGTTCCTTGTTCTCTCTCTCTCTCTCTCTCTCTCTCTCTCTCTCTCTCTCTCTCTCTCTCTCTCTCTCTCTGTCTATACAAGTGCGCACACACACACACACAAGACAACGTAAGCTGGATAACACCATATCCATTGTATTGTTAAGACATACAACTCCATTTAGCATATGGATCATGCGCTTAATGAGTATGTTCTCAAAGTACGCCATGGGAAATAATTCAATATGGATCACATAGTTTAATGACTACATATGTTTTCAAAGCAACCCAACATACTTCTCTCTCTCTCTCTCTCTCTCTCTCTCTCTCTCTCTCTCGTTTGGTGAAAGCACACAATTATATTATATTAATTGTATGTAACTTGGTCTTACAACTTCTTCTTCTTCTTTTTTCCAAAAAAATACTGCTTCGCATTAGTTAGCAAACAAAATTACATCATAGAACTCTCAAAATTCCTCTCAACAGCCCTCACTCTGGCCTTCCCACCAAAGTGGACATAGTCCCCACCTCATTTTCAACAAACGTATCCAAACAACTCCAATAACCTAGTTATTTGTACCATAACTATACAAATTTACAGCACCTAGACGCTGTTGGAAACTATTGGGGGAAACAACCATCGGGGTGCTTGGTAGTGCCATTGAGGCCCTGATGATGATCTGCCGACCATAGGAGAATTACCCCATTTCAGCAAGAACTTTGATCGAGATCTTTCAGCTGCATCAGATTCCCCCTTAATCGAGTTGTATCGTCCTTGCAGCCAAGAGGCCAACTCAAACCAGATATTTATTAATACCTCACCATTAGGGATCTTTTGTTGTTGAAAAACAAACTTACAGCGGTTGGTCCAAATGTGCTAGACCGATAAACAAGCCACCATCCTCCATATCTCTTCAAAATGTTCTGAGTTAGTGCCAGGTCGAACTCCAACCCGTTGAAACACCTTACCACCTTGCACTATAAATCCATGTAACCTTCCCCTGTTAACTTCAGCCCCTGTACGGACCCCCATACAACTCTCCCATTCACGCCGCATGCTGCCACTATTCGAAGACTTCTACCCCAAATGTTAATAGCCTCGTTACAATTCCAAAAACAATGAGGAATTGATTCCAAAGGGTGACCGCAAATTTTGCATCCAGCCTCACCACCATGACACCTAAGCCACTCCCCCACTGGTACAGCTTTGTGACTAAGAAGCCACAACCAAAGCTTTATTTTTTCTGGCATATCGAATGCCCATAGCCTCCTCCAAAACGACAATGGCCAGTGGTGGGGCAACCTAATGGCCATCTAATGAGTATCGATGGTGGGGCAACCTAAGTGCTTTGGCAGACAATGGCCAGTGGTTGGCAATACGAGTGGCAATGCTAGAAGGTAAGAAGTGGCAAGTAAACCCGGACCCAGGGAAGCTGCAATCTGATTGTAAGCTTTGGATAGTTGACAACAAGCCCATATGTGATCTGGATTGGGATCCACTAGAGGTGTGGTGGCAGAAACCGGGAACGGACAAACTTGAACGGTTTTTCGAGTACACTACCAAGCTAGGAAGGCAAATCATTGGATCTAAATCAATGGGTGTTGCCCTAACTCGCAATAGCTGGAAGGATAAAGGCATTTCTGATGGCTGGTTGAAGTCGTTTTGGTCTTACAACTTCTTAGTCTTCTCTACCTATTTAGGCAAAGGGATATGCTCTAAAACCATTAGAAAACTTGAATATGCACTTGAGTAAATGATCCCCACATACTCTAACATTCAAAAATTCCACATGATAATGCCTTTCAACTTCTTCACATAGGCTTTCACCCCATGTCTACCATCGATCATGAAAGCATTGCGCATATTCCAATTGTGTTGTAGTTCCCAATATCGTATATTTAGAACAAGATCTCCAACTCATCATTGAACCATTTTGAATGTATTGAACAAAAACCCATTGTTAAGATCTCAATAACAACATGATAAAACCTGCTAAATCTCTGACGAGTACTTACAAATGATATGTGCTAAAGGTCATTCAATGAACCTTTGTGTATTGTCCTCTAATGGAATGCTACAAAAGAAGGATGTATCTTAACTTAGTCCTTATCGCCTTGTCCACCAATCATGACTCTCCATATGAATACCTTTGCACGAAATGACAATGAGAATACTGACCGTGTTGCAATATTTGCTACCACCTTATATTTTACTTACATTCCACTCCCTTTTAGCTTTAGGTGATTGCCAAGAAAATGATGTCATTGCATGATAATGCAATATATTTGTAGTCACCTATAACAAGTGTATACCATCCCTTTAATTATCAATCCATCCAAAGGACACCATTTGTTTTCATTGGAAAAGATCCATGCAACAATAGTATATTGTAATTTCTCCCAAACAAATCCATAATTGGGGGGAATACATAACCATAATTTAGCATCATCAAATTTTGACAACCTTGAGTCTCGTTATCAACCACGTCCCCCAATTCTACAACCCTCTGTCATGAAGACAACATTTTGGCTTATCAAGAATCGAACCCACGACTTCTTGGTCTATATGTTGAACCCTTAACCATTGAAATAACATATATGTCATGTGATTATAATAATTATATTTTTAGTTATTACGACATATTAGAATATTCTAGAACATTCTAGATTATTCTAGAATATCCTTTAATATTTCATGTTTATATTTCTTATCATAAAAATCTAAAATATTCTAGAACATTCTAGAATACTCCATAAGGATCTATAAATAAGTGTCCACACATTCATTTCAACTCATTCGGTTCAACACCAATCTTTAGCTCTTAGCCTACTCATTGCAATCTTGTTTCATCATAATATAATCTCATTTCTATTTCAAGTCTTATCTCTCTCACGCACACACACACACCCTCTCTCTTTCGTTATCGCTCTCACTCTCACTCTATCTCCTACCCACGAGTCTCGACACCCTTAATTGAAATAAACAATTAAATTGAGATCTTAGCTTTTGTTTTATGTGACAATGCAACAAATGAGAGAAACGAGCAACACATTTTGTAATAAATTACAAAGTTCTCGATTGCTTGATGGCACCCGCTGAAAAGAATATAACACATATTGCTATAACCTTACATATTGTTGAGCACATATAGAATGTTGAATCTTTAGAGGAATACATCCATTGAGCAATGACCACCACAATGTTTGAATCTTAGTTTTCCCATGCACCAATCTTTCATGCTCAATAAAATATTGCATCATAGATATCCATGGTTGATGTTGTTTATACATATCTCATAATAATGCAAATCTATGGACCATGAAGTGCATTTCCAAACTCAATATTGCAACATTACCTAACCATTTAGGAGTAACCAAATGATCTCATGAAATTATGCTTTCTCTCTCTCTCTCTCTCTCTTTTCTCGTAATTACCTTACCCTAGTGGTAAGTTGGTAACACTACAAGCACTGCGTCATGGGTTCTAAACCCAATTCCCTCGCCTCTTTATTATATACTTCATATACTCTTATTTCTCTAGATGCCATTGTGGAATGTAGGGGTTGAACCCATGACCATCTGGTCTCCATTGGGCAACCTTACCAACTAAGACATCTCTCTCTCTCTCTCTCTCTCTCTCTCTCTCTCTCTCTCTCTCTCTCTCATTTTTTTTAGCTTTACCCTAGTGGTAAGTCGATAACACTACAAGCATTGTGTCTTGGGTTCGAAACCCAAATTCAAACCCATGACCACTTGGTCTCTATTGGGCAACCTTACCAACTGAGCTACATCAATCTGGGCTCTCTCTCTCTCTCTCTCTCTCTCTCTCTCTCTCTCTCTCTCTCTCTCTCTCTCTCTCTCTCCTTATGGTCTTTCAGAACTTATAAATTCTTCCTTTGGTTCCATTCATTACAATCATAGATTGACCCATTTGTGATATTCATGAAATTTTGGCATTCGTGATATTCGTAATATTCAAGAATGAATAAATACCCCAAGAATATTATAAAACCATTCATTTTAAATTTATATAATAAAAATGATTTAATTCACTAAAAATAATAATTCCCTAAAACATTAATTAAATCATTAAGACAATAATTAATTTACTAATACATTAATAATTAATTAATTCACTAATATAATAATTAATCTACTAACACATTAATCAATTTACTAATAATGAATTAATTTACTGATACTTTAATCAATTTGCTAATACATTACTTAATTAATTAAAAATTAAATTAACTCATTGAAAAATATTAATAATCAATTAATACATTAATAATTAATTAATTCGGGTTTCGACTAAACTTAGGGTTTCAGTGAAACCCTGAGTTTGCAGCCAAGAACAGGATGTAGGATTTACATAGAGCATGAGAGGGAGGCGAGGATGCAAACCGAAAAGAACAAATATGATCGAAATTAGGGTTTTAGCCGAAACCCTATTTTAATGGCTGAGAACAGGATGCAGAAGGAGGCGAGGGTGTAAGCACGCATAGGGAACAAGGTGAGGCTCCTTGCTTGCTGCTCGTTGTTCACTTCCTTGCACAGTTTTTTTTTCCAAACAAAACAAGTTTTTTTTCAAAAAAGAAGAAGAAAATGAATACATTTACATGTATTCGTATTCCCCACGAATGCGAATATGTCAATCTATGATTCCAATCAATGTGCATCATTTTATCTATTTTTATGGGACAATAGGAAAGTATAGGCAACATATTGCCTTGGGTTATATGGCCCTTTGTTTGAAGGCTCTTTGTGTGAGTTGCACATATAACACTTTAGACACTATTTATTTATTTATTTTCCAAAAACAAAACTCCTTCCATTAGTTATAACTTATAACTTTAGACATTATTTAATGTTTCCAACACTAAACATATCAATAATAATATTGTTTTATGTATTTATTATCCTCACAGATGGATTCGAAAGACAATGATTAGCCTTTCATCCAACAATGGTCGTCGTCTCCCTTTCTTGAGTCAGTGGGGCCTCCACATATGATGGAACTATCGCGTCCCCACTGGGATTTGTATATATGATTCCCATCTGTAAAATTTTATAACTAAATTACTAATGGAAGGAGTTTTTTTTTGAAAAAAAATAAATTGTTTTTTATCAAGGTGTCAATAACAACATTGTCATGCTAATCATAAATCAAAAACCTTTCAACCCTCTCGATATCTTGAAAGGGTATCTCTTACTCCTTATAAGTTAGTAATGATTTACTTTGTTTTCTCCCTTTTAATAAAGAAGCTCCGACCTTTTCTTTGTTGACCACTATCAGCTTTTAATTTTGATGGGAGATTCATTGCATATTGTCTCTCTGGAGACAACATCTAAGTCCTTTGAAATGGAAACAAAGCTTTGTCCAATATGTCATCTTCAACAATGGTTAAAATAGCAGTTGACTTTGTATTCATTTAAATCAGGCTTGAAAATATATAGCACAACTTGTACGACTTTCTCACATGTGAGGATAAAACTTGATATCATGAAGAATGAAGTAATTTGTGATATTAAATATGGCATTGATGTAAACTTATTTCTTTACAAAGGAGTTCAACAATATAAATTTATTAAAGGTATCAAAGAACAAATGTAGGATTTTTAGATTTCCATCATTCCATCCACATGGTCATAACGTTTTAAACCAACATTGTGAATGTGCATGGTTATATATTATGACATTGCTATGAGATTTTAATTCGCTTTGCATTACACATTTGATTTTTGGCTAAAGACTGTATCCTCATTTTGTATAATTTTGTTGTTCGATTTGTTCAACTTGAGTTGGCATCTAATTCTTCTTATAACATTACGAATTACACATTGTTGTCTCAAATCTCAATGCTAAACCAATATAAAAATACCGTCTATTTTTAACTACTTGATCCTTTTCAAGTATCAAAGATTAAGGTAAGGAACATTCTCTCAAATCGTGTTATCGAGGAGATAGAATTAATGGGGGAATTCCTATATAAAGCCTCGTAGATATAAACTTGTGCATCTTAAAACATCCTATAAATATGCAATAACATGTGAATGGGGTCCACCCATAAAATGAAGTGGGTGGAAACCCATTTCTTACGCATGACAGGTGAATCGACACGTATGAATCGGCAATGGTTTGGCTCTAGCTTGAACTGAACCGTTAAAACCGTTTGGAAACGGTTTGGCGGTTTGGTTTGGTTCAATTTAGGCTTGAGCTTCCTTAACCGGTATGAGCTCGGTTTGGGATGGCTGAAACCGAACTGAACCGATTAAGGCTTAATCGGCTTGGCTAAACCAGTTAAGTTTGGAAACTCCCAAACTAGTTAAGGCTTAACAGTTAAGTTGAAACAGAACCGTTTGCTGATTCCTATCAATGACACATACAATTCCCATCAAACGAGGTGCAAGTTTCCAAGGCTAATGATGCAACATGACCGAGCGGGGCCACCTATGGTGTCCAAGAAGCCCGGACATTGCTGGCGTCCGAGAAGCCTGGACATTGTGTGTGTCCGAGAAGCCCGGGCATTGCGTGTTCTTGTGTGTCCGAGAGCCCTTTCAAGACAGTTTTGCCTGCCACGTGGCGAAGAGAGAGGCCGTGACACGTGGAGAACTGGCTGTTGGCCCAACTGCAGAATAATCGAGAAACCCTAAACCCCAATACATTCTTTCTACGCTTCTTCTCTGCGCTTCTGCGACAAACCCTAATACCATCACAGAGCCTCCATGGTAAGGAAAATGATTTCTTTAACACCAGCAGGACACTTCCGCAGACCTTGGAAACCTAAGCTGCACGCAGAGAAGTAGCGGTTGAAGAAAGAGAGAAAGACCAAGACAGTAAGAAAGACCTATGATGAATTCCTCAGCTATGCGAAGTGAACCCGTCTTAACTAGGTTACCTAGTATGAGAGACAGAGTGCAGGGTTGCTTAAGTGATCACAAAAATGAGCTTGTGTCGCTCTTCTCAAAGTATCTCCTCTCTCTCCCTCCCAT
>NW_028230567.1:0-70596 GCF_043228905.1 Azolla caroliniana | reverse complement strand
AATCGAAGCTAACAACGCTAGCTATATTATGGAATTAAAAAATCAAGATTTTGAAACTCAGGTCGAGCGACATGATGAAATTTCCAAATTTGAGGAGTGAGTTGAGAGGAGCCCTTGAGTAAATTAAAATGTTCATACCTGGCACGTATCATATCGGATTTTTGTGTTCAAACATGGGAATCGAAGCTAACAATGCTAGCTCTGATATGGAATTAAAAAATCAAGATTTTGAAACTCAGGTCGAGATACATGACGGAATTACCAAATTTGAGGAGTGAGTTGAGAGGAGCCCTTGAGTAATTTAAAATGTTCATACCTGGCTCGTGTAATATAGGGTTTTTGTGTTCAAACATGCGAATCGAAGCTAACAACGTTAGCTATGATATGGAATTAAAAAATCAAGATTTTGAAACTCAGATCGAGAGACATGATGAAATCACCAAATTTGAGGAGTGAGTTGAGAAGTGCTAGGAGGTAAATTAAAATGTTCATACCTGGCTTGTGTGATATCGAATTTTTGTGTTCAAACATGCGAATCGAAGCTAACAACGCTAGCTATATTATGGAATTAAAAAATCAAGATTTTGAAACTCAGGTCGAGAGACATGACGAAATTTCCAAATTTGAGGAGTGAGTTGAGAAGAGCTAGGAGGTAAATTAAATAGTTCATACCTGGCTCGTGTGATATCGTATATTTGTGTTCAAACATGCGAATCGAAGCTAACAACGCTACCTATGATATGGAATTAAAAAATCAAGATTTTGACACTCAGGTCAAGAGAGATGACGGAATTACCAAATTTGAGGAGTGAGTTGAGAGGAGCCCTTGAGTAATTTAAAATGTTCATACCTGGCTCGTGTAATATAGGGTTTTTGTGTTCAAACATGCGAATCGAAGCTAACAACGTTAGCTATGATATGGAATTAAAAAATCAAGATTTTGAAACTCAGGTCGACAGACATGAAGAAATTACCAAATTTGAGGAGTGAGTTGAGAGGAGCCCTTGAGTAAATGAAAATGTTCATACCTGGCTCGTGTAATATCGGATTTTTGTGTTCAAACATGCGAATCGAAGCTAACAACGCTAGCTATGATATGGAATTAAAAAATCAAGATTTTGAAACTCAGGTCGAGAGACATGACGAAATTTCCAAATTTGAGGAGTGAGTTGAGAAGAGCTAGGAGGTAAATTAAATAGTTCATACCTGGCTCGTGTGATATCGTATATTTGTGTTCAAACATGCGAATCGAAGCTAACAACGCTAGCTACGATATGGAATTAAGAAATGAAGATTTTGAAACTCAGGTCGAGAGACATGAGGAAATTACCAAATTTGAGGAGTGAGTTAAGACGAGCTAGTGGGTAAACGAAAATGTTCATACCTAGCTCGTGTGATATCGGATTTTTGTGTTCAAACATGCGAATCGAAGCTAACAACGCTAGCTATGATATGGAATTAAGAAATCAAGATTTTGAAACTCAGGTCGAGAGACATGAAGAAATTACCAAATTTGAGGAGTGAGTTGAGAGGAGCCCTTGAGTAAATGAAAATGTTCATACCTGGCTCGTGTAATATCGGATTTTTGTGTTCAAACATGCGAATCGAAGCTAACAACGCTAGCTATGACATGGAATTAAAAAATCAAGATTTTGAAACTCAGGTCGAGAGACATGACGAAATTTCCAAATTTGAGGAGTGAGTTGAGAAGAGCTAGGAGGTAAATTAAATAGTTCATACCTGGCTCGTGTGATATCGTATATTTGTGTTCAAACATGCGAATCGAAGCTAACAACGCTAGCTATGATCTGGAATTAAAAAATAAAGATTTTGAAACTCAGGTCGAGAGACATGATGAAATTACCAAATTTGAGGAGTGACTTGAGAGGAGCCCTTGAGTAAATTAAAATGTTCATACCTGGCTCGTATTATATCGGATTTTTGTGTTCAAACATGCGAATCGAAGCTAACAACGCTAGCTCTGATATGGAATTAAAAAATCAAGATTTTGAAACTCAGGTCGAGATACATGACGGAATTACCAAATTTGAGGAGTGAGTTGAGAGGAGCCCTTGAGTAAATGAAAATGTTCATACCTGGCTCGTGTAATATAGGATTTTTGTGTTCAAACATGCGAATCGAAGCTAACAACGCTAGCTATGATATGGAATTAAAAAATCAAGATTTTGAAACTCAGGTCGAGAGACATGAAGAAATTACCAAATTTGAGGAGTGAGTGGAGAAGAGCTAGGAGGTAAATTAAAATGTTCATACTTGGCTCGTGTGATATCGGATTTTTGTGGTCAAACATGCGAATGGAAGCTAACAACGCTAGGTATGATACGGAATTAAAAAATCAAGATTTTGAAACTCAGGTCGAGACACATGACGGAATTACCAAATTGGAGGAGTGAGTTGAGAGGAGCCCTTGAGTAAATTAAAATGTTCATACCTGGCTCGTATTATATCGGATTTTTGTGTTCAAACATGCGAATCGAAGCTAACAACGCTAGCTATGATATGGAATTAAAAAATCAAGATTTTGAAACTCAGGTCGAGAGACATGACGAAATTACCAAATTTGAGTAGTGAGTTGAGAGGAGCCCTTGAGTAAATGAAAATGTTCATACCTGGCTCGTGTAATATCGGATTTTTGTGTTCAAACATGCGAATCGAAGCTAACAACGCTAGCTATGACATGGAATTAAAAAATCAAGATTTTGACACTCAGGTCGAGAGAGATGACGAAATTAGCAAACTTGAGGAAGTAGTGGAGAGGAGCCCTTGAGTAAATGAAAATGTCCATACCTGGCTCGTGTCATATCGGATTTTGAAACTCAGGTCGAGAGACATGACAAAATTTCCAAATTTGAGGAGTGAGTTGAGAAGAGCTAGGAGGTAAATTAAATAGTTCATACCTGGCTCGTGTGATATCGGATTTTTGTGTTCAAACATGCGAATCGAAGCTAACAATGCTAGCTATGATATGGAATTAAAAAATCAAGATTTTGAAACTCAGGTCGAGAGACATGAATAAATTACCAAATTTGAGGAGTGAGTTGAGAAGAGCTAGGAGGTAAATTAAATAGTTCATACCTGGCTCGTGTGATATCGTATATTTGTGTTCAAACATGCGAATCGAAGCTAACAACGCTAGCTATGATATGGAATTAAGAAATCCAGATTTTGAAACTCAGGTCGAGAGACATGAAGAAATTACCAAATTTGAGGAGTGAGTTGAGAGGAGCCCTTGAGTAAATGAAAATGTTCATACCTGGCTCGTGTAATATCGGATTTTTGTGTTCAAACATGCGAATCGAAGCTAACAATGCTAGTTATGATATGGAATTAAAAAATCAAGATTTTGAAACTCAGGTTGACAGACATGACGAAATTACCAAATTTGAGGAGTGAGTTGAGAGGAGCCCTTGAGTAAATTAAAATATTCATACCTGACTCGTGTCATATCGTATTTTTGTTTTCAAACATGCGAATCGAAGCTAACAACGCTAGCTATGATGGGGAATTAAAAAATCAAGATTTTGAAACTCAAGTCGAGAGACATGACGAAATTACCAAATTTGAGGAGTGAGTTAAGAAGAGCTAGGAGGTAAATTAAAATGTTCATACCTGGCTCGTGTGATATCGGATTTCTGTGTTCAAACATGCGAATCGAAGCTAACAACGCTAGCTATGATATGGAATTAAAAAATCAAGATTTTAAAACTCAGGTCGACAGACACGACGAAATTACCATATTTGAGGAGTGAGTTGAGAGGAGCCCTTGAGTAAATTAAAATGTTCATACCTGGCTCGTGTCATATCGGATTTTTGTGTTCAAACATGCAAATCGAAGCTAACAACACTACCTATGATATGGAATTAAAAAATCAAGATTTTGAAACTCAGGTCGAGAGACATGACGAAATTAGCAAACTTGAGGAAGTAGTGGAGAGGAGCCCTTGAGTAAATGAAAATGTTCATACCTGGCTCGTGTGATATCGGATTTTTGTGTTCAAACATGCGAATCAAAGCTAACAACGCTAGCTATGATATGGAATTAAAAAATCAAGATTTTGAAACTCAGGTCGAGAGACATGAAGAAATTACCAAATTTGAGGAGTGAGTTGAGAGGAGCCCTTGAGTAAATCAAAATGTTCATACCTGGCTCGTGTCATATCGGATTTTTGTGTTCAAACATGCGAATCGAAGCTAACAACGCTAGCTATGATATGGAATTAAAAAATGAAGATTTTGAAACTCAGGTCGAGAGACATGACGAAATTACCAAATTTGAGGAGTGAGTTGAGAGGAGCCCTTGAGTAAATTAAAATGTTCATACCTGGCTTGTGTGATATCGAATTTTTGTGTTCAAACATGCGAATCGAAGCTAACAACGCTAGCTATATTATGGAATTAAAAAATCAAGATTTTGAAACTCAGGTCGAGCGACATGATGAAATTTCCAAATTTGAGGAGTGAGTTGAGAGGAGCCCTTGAGTAAATGAAAATGTTCATACCTGGCTCGTGTAATATAGGATTTTTGTGTTCAAACATGCGAATCGAAGCTAACAACGCTAGCTATGATATGGAATTAAAAAATCAAGATTTTGAAACTCAGGTCGAGAGACATGAAGAAATTACCAAATTTGAGGAGTGAGTGGAGAAGAGCTAGGAGGTAAATTAAAATGTTCATACTTGGCTCGTGTGATATCGGATTTTTGTGGTCAAACATGCGAATGGAAGCTAACAACGCTAGGTATGATACGGAATTAAAAAATCAAGATTTTGAAACTCAGGTCGAGACACATGACGGAATTACCAAATTGGAGGAGTGAGTTGAGAGGAGCCCTTGAGTAAATTAAAATGTTCATACCTGGCTCGTATTATATCGGATTTTTGTGTTCAAACATGCGAATCGAAGCTAACAACGCTAGCTATGATATGGAATTAAAAAATCAAGATTTTGAAACTCAGGTCGAGAGACATGACGAAATTACCAAATTTGAGTAGTGAGTTGAGAGGAGCCCTTGAGTAAATGAAAATGTTCATACCTGGCTCGTGTAATATCGGATTTTTGTGTTCAAACATGCGAATCGAAGCTAACAACGCTAGCTATGACATGGAATTAAAAAATCAAGATTTTGACACTCAGGTCGAGAGAGATGACGAAATTAGCAAACTTGAGGAAGTAGTGGAGAGGAGCCCTTGAGTAAATGAAAATGTCCATACCTGGCTCGTGTCATATCGGATTTTGAAACTCAGGTCGAGAGACATGACAAAATTTCCAAATTTGAGGAGTGAGTTGAGAAGAGCTAGGAGGTAAATTAAATAGTTCATACCTGGCTCGTGTGATATCGGATTTTTGTGTTCAAACATGCGAATCGAAGCTAACAATGCTAGCTATGATATGGAATTAAAAAATCAAGATTTTGAAACTCAGGTCGAGAGACATGAATAAATTACCAAATTTGAGGAGTGAGTTGAGAAGAGCTAGGAGGTAAATTAAATAGTTCATACCTGGCTCGTGTGATATCGTATATTTGTGTTCAAACATGCGAATCGAAGCTAACAACGCTAGCTATGATATGGAATTAAGAAATCCAGATTTTGAAACTCAGGTCGAGAGACATGAAGAAATTACCAAATTTGAGGAGTGAGTTGAGAGGAGCCCTTGAGTAAATGAAAATGTTCATACCTGGCTCGTGTAATATCGGATTTTTGTGTTCAAACATGCGAATCGAAGCTAACAATGCTAGTTATGATATGGAATTAAAAAATCAAGATTTTGAAACTCAGGTTGACAGACATGACGAAATTACCAAATTTGAGGAGTGAGTTGAGAGGAGCCCTTGAGTAAATTAAAATATTCATACCTGACTCGTGTCATATCGTATTTTTGTTTTCAAACATGCGAATCGAAGCTAACAACGCTAGCTATGATGGGGAATTAAAAAATCAAGATTTTGAAACTCAAGTCGAGAGACATGACGAAATTACCAAATTTGAGGAGTGAGTTAAGAAGAGCTAGGAGGTAAATTAAAATGTTCATACCTGGCTCGTGTGATATCGGATTTCTGTGTTCAAACATGCGAATCGAAGCTAACAACGCTAGCTATGATATGGAATTAAAAAATCAAGATTTTAAAACTCAGGTCGACAGACACGACGAAATTACCATATTTGAGGAGTGAGTTGAGAGGAGCCCTTGAGTAAATTAAAATGTTCATACCTGGCTCGTGTCATATCGGATTTTTGTGTTCAAACATGCAAATCGAAGCTAACAACACTACCTATGATATGGAATTAAAAAATCAAGATTTTGAAACTCAGGTCGAGAGACATGACGAAATTAGCAAACTTGAGGAAGTAGTGGAGAGGAGCCCTTGAGTAAATGAAAATGTTCATACCTGGCTCGTGTGATATCGGATTTTTGTGTTCAAACATGCGAATCAAAGCTAACAACGCTAGCTATGATATGGAATTAAAAAATCAAGATTTTGAAACTCAGGTCGAGAGACATGAAGAAATTACCAAATTTGAGGAGTGAGTTGAGAGGAGCCCTTGAGTAAATCAAAATGTTCATACCTGGCTCGTGTCATATCGGATTTTTGTGTTCAAACATGCGAATCGAAGCTAACAACGCTAGCTATGATATGGAATTAAAAAATGAAGATTTTGAAACTCAGGTCGAGAGACATGATGAAATTACCAAATTTGAGGAGTGAGTTAAGACGAGCTAGTGGGTAAACGACAATATTCATACCTAGCTCGTGTCATATCGGATTTTTGTGTTCAAATATGCGAATCGAAGCTAACAACGCTAGCTATGATATGGAATTAAAAAATCAAGATTTTGAAACTCAGGTCGACAGACATGACGAAATTACCAAATTTGAGGAGTGAGTTGAGAGCAGCTAGTGGGTAAACGAAAATGTTCATACCTAGCTCGTGTGATATCGGATTTTTGTGTTCAAACTTGCGAATCGAAGCTAACAACGCTAGTTATGATATGGAATTAAAAAATCAAGATTTTGAAACTCAGGTCGACAGACATGACGAAATTACCAAATTTGAGGAGTGAGTTGAGAAGAGCCCTTGAGTAAATGAAAATGTTCATACCTGGCTCGTGTGATATCGGAGTTTTGTGTTCAAACATGCGAATCGAAGCTAACAACGCTAGCTATGATATGGAATTAAAAAATCAAGATTTTGAAACTCAGGTCGACAGACATGACGAAATTACCAAATTTGAGTAGTGAGTTGAGAGGAGCCCTTGAGTAAATTAAAATGTTCATACCTGGCTCGTGTCATATCGGAGTTTTGTGTTCAAACATGCGAATCGAAGATAACAACGCTAGCTATTATATGGAATTAAAAAATCAAGATTTTGAAACTCAGGTCGAGAGACATGACAAAATTTCCAAATTTGAGGAGTGAGTTGAGAAGAGCTAGGAGGTAAATTAAATAGTTCATACCTGGCTCGTGTGATATCGGATTTTTGTGTTCAAACATGCGAATCGAAGCTAACAATGCTAGCTATGATATGGAATTAAAAAATCAAGATTTTGAAACTCAGGTCGAGAGACATGAAGAAATTACCAAATTTGAGGAGTGAGTTGAGAGGAGCCCTTCAGTAAATTAAAATGTTCATACCTGGCACGTGTGATATCGGATTTTTGTGTTCAAACATGCGAATCGAAGCTAACAACCCTAGCTATGATATGGAATTAAGAAATCAAGATTTAGAAACTCAGGTCGAGAGACATGATGAAATTACCAAATTTGAGGAGTGAGTTAAGACGAGCTAGTGGGTAAACGAAAATGTTCATACCTAGCTCGTGTGATATCGGATTTTTGTGTTCAAACATGCGAATCGAAGCTAACAACGCTAGTTATGATATGGAATTAAAAAATCAAGATTTTGAATCTCAGGTCGACAGACATGAGGAAATTACCAAATTTGAGGAGTGAGTTGAGAAGAGCCCTTGAGTAAATGAAAATGTTCATACCTGGCTCGTGTGATATCGGAGTTTTGTGTTCAAACATGCGAATCGAAGCTAACAACGCTAGCTATGATATGGAATTAAAAAATCAAGATTTTGAAACTCAGGTTGACAGACATGACGAAATTACCAAATTTGAGTAGTGAGTTGAGAGGAGCCCTTGAGTAAATTAAAATGTTCATACCTGGCTCGTGTCATATCGGAGTTTTGTGTTCAAACATGCGAATCGAAGCTAACAGCGCTAGCTATTATATGGAATTAAAAAATCAAGATTTTGAAACTCAGGTCGAGAGACATGACGAAATTTCCAAATTTGAGGAGTGAGTTGAGAAGAGCTAGGAGGTAAATTAAATAGTTCATACCTGGCTCGTGTGATATCGGATTTTTGTGTTCAAACATGCGAATCGAAGCTAACAATGCTAGCTATGATATGGAATTAAAAAATCAAGATTTTGAAACTCAAGTCGACAGACATGACGAAATTACCAAATTTGAGGAGTGAGTTGAGAGGAGCCCTTGAGTAAATTAAAATGTTCATACCTGGTTCGTGTCATATCGGATTTTTGTGTTCAAACATGCGAATCGAAGCTAACAATGCTAGTTATGATATGGAATTAAAAAATCAAGATTTTGAAACTCAGGTTGACAGACATGACGAAATTACCAAATTTGAGGAGTGAGTTGAGAGGAGCCCTTGAGTAAATTAAAATATTCATACCTGACTCGTGTCATATCGTATTTTTGTTTTCAAACATGCGAATCGAAGCTAACAACGCTAGCTATGATGGGGAATTAAAAAATCAAGATTTTGAAACTCAAGTCGAGAGACATGACGAAATTACCAAATTTGAGAAGTGAGTTAAGAAGAGCTAGGAGGTAAATTAAAATGTTCATACCTGGCTCGTGTGATATCGGATTTCTGTGTTCAAACATGCGAATCGAAGCTAACAACGCTAGCTATGATATGGAATTAAAAAATCAAGATTTTAAAACTCAGGTCGACAGACACGACGAAATTACCAAATTTAGGGAGTGAGTTGAGAGGAGCCCTTGAGTAAATTAAAATGTTCATACCTGGCTCGTGTCATATCGGATTTTTGTGTTCAAACATGCAAATCGAAGCTAACAACACTACCTATGATATGGAATTAAAAAATCAAGATTTTTAAACTCAGGTCGAGAGACATGACGAACTTACCAAATTTGAGGGGTGAGTTGAGAGGAGCCCTTGAGTAAATCAAAATGTTCATACCTGGCTCGTGTCATATCGGATTTTTGTGTTCAAACATGCGAATCGAAGCTAACAACGCTAGTTATGATATGGAATTAAAAAATCTATGACGAAATTTCCAAATTTGAGGAGTGAGTTGAGAAGAGCTAGGAGGTAAATTAAATAGTTCATACCTGGCTCGTGTGATATCGGATTTTTGTGTTCAAACATGCGAATCGAAGCTAACAACGCTAGCTATGATATGAAATTAAAAAATCAAGATTTTGAAACTCAGGTCGACAGACATGACGAAATTACCAAATTTGAGGAGTGAGTTGAGAAGAACCCTTGAGTAAATGAAAATGTTCATACCTGGCTCGTGTGATATCGGAGTTTTGTGTTCAAACATGCGAATCGAAGCTAACAGCGCTAGCTATTATATGGAATTAAAAAATCAAGATTTTTAAAACTCAGGTCGAGAGACATGACGAAATTTCCAAATTTGAGTAGTGAGTTGAGAAGAGCTAGGAGGTAAATTAAATAGTTCATACCTGGCTCGTGTGATATCGGATTTTTGTGTTCAAACATGCGAATCGAAGCTAACAATGCTAGCTATGATATGGAATTAAAAAATCAAGATTTTGAAACTCAAGTCGACAGACATGACGAAATTACCAAATTTGAGGAGTGAGTTGAGAGGAGCCCTTGAGTAAATTAAAATGTTCATACCTGGTTTGTGTCATTTCGGAGTTTTGTGTTCAAACATGCGAATCGAAGCTAACAACGCTAGCTATGATATGGAATTAGAAAATCAAGATTTTGAAACTCAGGTCGAGAGACATGACGAAATTACCAAATTTGAGGAGTGAGTTGAGAGGAGCCCTTGAGTAAATCAAAATGTTCATACCTGGCTCGTGTCATATCGGATTTTTGTGTTCAAACATGCGAATCGAAGCTACCAATGCTAGTTATGATATGGAATTAAAAAATCAAGATTTTGAAACTAAGGTTGACAGACATGACGAAATTACCAAATTTGAGGAGTGAGTTGAGAGGAGCCCTTGAGTAAATTAAAATATTCATACCTGACTCGTGTCATATCGTATTTTTGTTTTCAAACATGCGAATCGAAGCTAACAACGCTAGCTATGATGGGGAATTAAAAAATCAAGATTTTGAAACTCAAGTCGAGAGACATGACGAAATTACCAAATTTGAGGAGTGAGTTAAGAAGAGCTAGGAGGTAAATTAAAATGTTCATACCTGGCTCGTGTGATATCCGATTTCTGTGTTCAAACATGCGAATCGAAGCTAACAACGCTAGCTATGATATGGAATTAAAAAATCAAGATTTTGAAACTCAGGTCGACAGACACGACGAAATTACCATATTTGAGGAGTGAGTTGAGAGGAGCCCTTGAGTAAATTAAAATGTTCATACCTGGCTCGTGTCATATCGGAGTTTTGTGTTCAAACATGCGAATCGAAGATAACAACGCTAGCTATGATATGGAATTAAAAAATCAAGATTTTGAAACTCAGGTCGAGAGACATGACGAACTTACCAAATTTGAGGGGTGAGTTGAGAGGAGCCCTTGAGTAAATCAAAATGTTCATACCTGGCTCGTGTCATATCGGATTTTTGTGTTCAAACATGCGAATCGAAGCTAACAACGCTAGTTATGATATGGAATTAAAAAATCAAGATTTTGAAACTCAGGTTGACAGACATGACGAAATTACCAAATTTGAGGAATGAGTTGAGAGGAGCCCTTGAGTAAATTAAAATATTCATACCTGACTCGTGTCATATCATATTTTTGTTTTCAATCATGCGAATCGAAGCTAACAACGCTACCTATGATGGGGAATTAAAAACTCAAGATTTTGAAACTCAGGTCGAGAGACATGACGAAATTTCCAAATTTGAGGAGTGAGTTGAGAAGAGCCCTTGAATAAATGAAAATGTTCATACCTGGCTCGTGTGATATCGGAGTTTTGTGTTCAAACATGCGAATCGAAGCTAAAGACGCTAGCTATGATATGGAATTAAAAAATCAAGATTTTGAAACTCAGGTCGACAGACATGACGAAATTACCAAATTTGAGTAGTGAGTTGAGAGGAGCCCTTGAGTAAATTAAAATGTTCATACCTGGCTCGTGTCATATCGGAGTTTTGTGTTCAAACATGCGAATCGAAGCTAACAGCGCTAGCTATTATATGGAATTAAAAAATCAAGATTTTTAAAACTCAGGTCGAGAGACATGACGAAATTTCCAAATTTGAGTAGTGAGTTGAGAAGAGCTAGGAGGTAAATTAAATAGTTCATACCTGGCTCGTGTGATATCGGATTTTTGTGTTCAAACATGCGAATCGAAGCTAACAATGCTAGCTATGATATGGAATTAAAAAATCAAGATTTTGAAACTCAAGTCGACAGACATGAGGAAATTACCAAATTTGAGGAGTGAGTTGAGAGGAGCCCTTGAGTAAATTAAAATGTTCATACCTGGTTCGTGTCATTTCGGAGTTTTGTGTTCAAACATGCGAATCGAAGCTAACAACGCTAGCTATGATATGGAATTAGAAAATCAAGATTTTGAAACTCAGGTCGAGAGACATGACGAAATTACCAAATTTGAGGAGTGAGTTGAGAGGAGCCCTTGAGTAAATCAAAATGTTCATACCTGGCTCGTGTCATATCGGATTTTTGTGTTCAAACATGCGAATCGAAGCTACCAATGCTAGTTATGATATGGAATTAAAAAATCAAGATTTTGAAACTAAGGTTGACAGACATGACGAAATTACCAAATTTGAGGAGTGAGTTGAGAGGAGCCCTTGAGTAAATTAAAATATTCATACCTCACTCGTGTCATATCGTATTTTTGTTTTCAAACATGCGAATCGAAGCTAACAACGCTAGCTATGATATGGAATTAAAAAATCAAGATTTTGAAACTCAAGTCGACAGACATGACGAAATTACCAAATTTGAGGAGTGAGTTGAGAGGAGCCCTTGAGTAAATTAAAATGTTCATACCTGGTTTGTGTCATTTCGGAGTTTTGTGTTCAAACATGCGAATCGAAGCTAACAACGCTAGCTATGATATGGAATTAGAAAATCAAGATTTTGAAACTCAGGTCGAGAGACATGACGAAATTACCAAATTTGAGGAGTGAGTTGAGAGGAGCCCTTGAGTAAATCAAAATGTTCATACCTGGCTCGTGTCATATCGGATTTTTGTGTTCAAACATGCGAATCGAAGCTACCAATGCTAGTTATGATATGGAATTAAAAAATCAAGATTTTGAAACTAAGGTTGACAGACATGACGAAATTACCAAATTTGAGGAGTGAGTTGAGAGGAGCCCTTGAGTAAATTAAAATATTCATACCTGACTCGTGTCATATCGTATTTTTGTTTTCAAACATGCGAATCGAAGCTAACAACGCTAGCTATGATGGGGAATTAAAAAATCAAGATTTTGAAACTCAAGTCGAGAGACATGACGAAATTACCAAATTTGAGGAGTGAGTTAAGAAGAGCTAGGAGGTAAATTAAAATGTTCATACCTGGCTCGTGTGATATCCGATTTCTGTGTTCAAACATGCGAATCGAAGCTAACAACGCTAGCTATGATATGGAATTAAAAAATCAAGATTTTGAAACTCAGGTCGACAGACACGACGAAATTACCATATTTGAGGAGTGAGTTGAGAGGAGCCCTTGAGTAAATTAAAATGTTCATACCTGGCTCGTGTCATATCGGAGTTTTGTGTTCAAACATGCGAATCGAAGATAACAACGCTAGCTATGATATGGAATTAAAAAATCAAGATTTTGAAACTCAGGTCGAGAGACATGACGAACTTACCAAATTTGAGGGGTGAGTTGAGAGGAGCCCTTGAGTAAATCAAAATGTTCATACCTGGCTCGTGTCATATCGGATTTTTGTGTTCAAACATGCGAATCGAAGCTAACAACGCTAGTTATGATATGGAATTAAAAAATCAAGATTTTGAAACTCAGGTTGACAGACATGACGAAATTACCAAATTTGAGGAATGAGTTGAGAGGAGCCCTTGAGTAAATTAAAATATTCATACCTGACTCGTGTCATATCATATTTTTGTTTTCAATCATGCGAATCGAAGCTAACAACGCTACCTATGATGGGGAATTAAAAACTCAAGATTTTGAAACTCAGGTCGAGAGACATGACGAAATTTCCAAATTTGAGGAGTGAGTTGAGAAGAGCCCTTGAATAAATGAAAATGTTCATACCTGGCTCGTGTGATATCGGAGTTTTGTGTTCAAACATGCGAATCGAAGCTAAAGACGCTAGCTATGATATGGAATTAAAAAATCAAGATTTTGAAACTCAGGTCGACAGACATGACGAAATTACCAAATTTGAGTAGTGAGTTGAGAGGAGCCCTTGAGTAAATTAAAATGTTCATACCTGGCTCGTGTCATATCGGAGTTTTGTGTTCAAACATGCGAATCGAAGCTAACAGCGCTAGCTATTATATGGAATTAAAAAATCAAGATTTTTAAAACTCAGGTCGAGAGACATGACGAAATTTCCAAATTTGAGTAGTGAGTTGAGAAGAGCTAGGAGGTAAATTAAATAGTTCATACCTGGCTCGTGTGATATCGGATTTTTGTGTTCAAACATGCGAATCGAAGCTAACAATGCTAGCTATGATATGGAATTAAAAAATCAAGATTTTGAAACTCAAGTCGACAGACATGAGGAAATTACCAAATTTGAGGAGTGAGTTGAGAGGAGCCCTTGAGTAAATTAAAATGTTCATACCTGGTTCGTGTCATTTCGGAGTTTTGTGTTCAAACATGCGAATCGAAGCTAACAACGCTAGCTATGATATGGAATTAGAAAATCAAGATTTTGAAACTTAGGTCGAGAGACATGACGAAATTACCAAATTTGAGGAGTGAGTTGAGAGGAGCCCTTGAGTAAATCAAAATGTTCATACCTGGCTCGTGTCATATCGGATTTTTGTGTTCAAACATGCGAATCGAAGCTACCAATGCTAGTTATGATATGGAATTAAAAAATCAAGATTTTGAAACTAAGGTTGACAGACATGACGAAATTACCAAATTTGAGGAGTGAGTTGAGAGGAGCCCTTGAGTAAATTAAAATATTCATACCTCACTCGTGTCATATCGTATTTTTGTTTTCAAACATGCGAATCGAAGCTAACAACGCTAGCTATGATGGGGAATTAAAAAATCAAGATTTTGAAACTCAAGTCGAGAGACATGACGAAATTACCAAATTTGAGGAGTGAGTTAAGAAGAGCTAGGAGGTAAATTAAAATGTTCATACCTGGCTCGTGTAATATCCGATTTCTGTGTTCAAACATGCGAATCGAAGCTAACAACGCTAGCTATGATATGGAATTAAAAAATCAAGATTTTAAAACTCAGGTCGACAGACAGGACGAAATTACCATATTTGAGGAGTGAGTTGAGAGGAGCCCTTGAGTAAATTAAAATGTTCATACCTGGCTCGTGTCATATCGGATTTTTGTGTTCAAACATGCAAATCGAAGCTAACAACACTACCTATGATATGGAATTAAAAAATCAAGATTTTGAAACTCAGGTCGAGAGACATGACGAAATTAGCAAACTTGAGGAAGTAGTGGAGAGGAGCCCTTGAGTAAATGAAAATGTTCATACCTGGCTCGTGTGATATCGGATTTTTGTGTTCAAACATGCGAATCGAAGCTAACAACGCTAGCTATGATATGGAATTAAAAAATCAAGATTTTGAAACTCAGGTCGACAGACATGAAGAAATTACCAAATTTGAGGAGTGAGTTGAGAGGAGCCCTTGAGTAAATCAAAATGTTCATACCTGGCTCGTGTCATATCGGATTTTTGTGTTCAAACATGCGAATCGAAGCTAACAACGCTAGCTATGATATGGAATTAAAAAATCAAGATTTTTAAACTCAGGTCGAGAGACATGATGAAATTACCAAATTTGAGGAGTGAGTTAAGACGAGCTAGTGGGTAAACGAAAATATTCATACCTAGCTCGTGTCATATCGGATTTTTGTGTTCAAATATGCGAATCGAAGCTAACAACGCTAGCTATGATATGGAATTAAAAAATCAAGATTTTGAAACTCAGGTCGACAGACATGACGAAATTACCAAATTTGAGGAGTGAGTTGAGAGCAGCTAGTGGGTAAACGAAAATGTTCATACCTGGCTCGTGTGATATCGGATTTTTGTGTTCAAACTTGCGAATCGAAGCTAACAACGCTAGTTATGATATGGAATTAAAAAATCAAGATTTTGAAACTCAGGTCGACAGACATGACGAAATTACCAAATTTGAGGAGTGAGTTGAGAAGAGCCCTTGAGTAAATGAAAATGTTCATACCTGGCTCGTGTGATATCGGAGTTTTGTGTTCAAACATGCGAATCGAAGCTAACAACGCTAGCTATGATATGGAATTAAAAAATCAAGATTTTGAAACTCAGGTCGACAGACATGACGAAATTACCAAATTTGAGTAGTGAGTTGAGAGGAGCCCTTGAGTAAATTAAAATGTTCATACCTGGCTCGTGTCATATCGGAGTTTTGTGTTCAAACATGCGAATCGAAGATAACAACGCTAGCTATTATATGGAATTAAAAAATCAAGATTTTGAAACTCAGGTCGACAGACATGACGAAATTACCAAATTTGAGGAGTGAGTTGAGAGGACCCCTTGAGTAAATCGAAATGTTCATACCTGGCTCGTGTCATATCGGAGTTTTGTGTTCAAACATGCGAATCGAAGCTAACAACGCTAGCTATGATATGGAATTAAAAAATCAAGATTTTGAAACTCAGGTCGAGAGACATGACGAAATTTCCAAATTTGAGGAGTGAGTTGAGAAGAGCTAGGAGGTAAATTAAATAGTTCATACCTGGCTCGTGTGATATCGGATTTTTGTGTTCAAACATGCGAATCGAAGCTAACAATGCTAGCTATGATATGGAATTAAAAACTCAAGATTTTGAAACTCAGGTCGAGAGACATGACGAAATTACCAAATTTGAGGAGTGAGTTGAGAGGAGCCCTTGAGTAAATTAAAATGTTCATACCTGGTTCGTGTCATTTCGGAGTTTTGTGTTCAAACATGCGAATCGAAGCTAACAACGCTAGCTATGATATGGAATTAGAAAATCAAGATTTTGAAACTCAGGTCGAGAGACATGACGAAATTACCAAATTTGAGGAGTGAGTTGAGAGGAGCCCTTGAGTAAATCAAAATGTTCATACCTGGCTCGTGTCATATCGGATTTTTGTGTTCAAACATGCGAATCGAAGCTAACAATGCTAGTTATGATATGGAATTAAAAAATCAAGATTTTGAAACTCAGGTTGACAGACATGACGAAATTACCAAATTTGAGGAGTGAGTTGAGAGGAGCCCTTGAGTAAATTAAAATATTCATACCTGACTCGTGTCATATCGTATTTTTGTTTTCAAACATGCGAATCGAAGCTAACAACGCTAGCTATGATGGGGAATTAAAAAATCAAGATTTTGAAACTCAAGTCGAGAGACATGACGAAATTACCAAATTTGAGGAGTGAGTTAAGAAGAGCTAGGAGGTAAATTAAAATATTCATACCTGACTCGTGTCATATCGTATTTTTGTTTTCAAACATGCGAATCGAAGCTAACAACGCTAGCTATGATGGGGAATTAAAAAATCAAGATTTTGAAACTCAAGTCGAGAGACATGACGAAATTACCAAATTTGAGGAGTGAGTTAAGAAGAGCTAGGAGGTAAATTAAAATGTTCATACCTGGCTCGTGTGATATCCGATTTCTGTGTTCAAACATGCGAATCGAAGCTAACAACGCTAGCTATGATATGGAATTTAAAAATCAAGATTTTAAAACTCAGGTCGACAGACACGACGAAATTACCATATTTGAGGAGTGAGTTGAGAGGAGCCCTTGAGTAAATTAAAATGTTCATACCTGGCTCGTGTCATATCGGATTTTTGTGTTCAAACATGCAAATCGAAGCTAACAACACTACCTATGATATGGAATTAAAAAATCAAGATTTTGAAACTCAGGTCGAGAGACATGACGAAATTAGCAAACTTGAGGAAGTAGTGGAGAGGAGCCCTTGAGTAAATGAAAATGTTCATACCTGGCTCGTGTGATATCGGATTTTTGTGTTCAAACATGCGAATCGAAGCTAACAACGCTAGCTATGATATGGAATTAAAAAATCAAGATTTTGAAACTCAGGTCGACAGACATGAAGAAATTACCAAATTTGAGGAGTGAGTTGAGAGGAGCCCTTGAGTAAATCAAAATGTTCATACCTGGCTCGTGTCATATCGGATTTTTGTGTTCAAACATGCGAATCGAAGCTAACAACGCTAGCTATGATATGGAATTAAAAAATCAAGATTTTGAAACTCAGGTCGAGAGACATGACGAAATTACCAAATTTGAGGAGTGAGTTAAGACGAGCTAGTGGGTAAACGAAAATATTCATACCTAGCTCGTGTCATATCGGATTTTTGTGTTCAAATATGCGAATCGAAGCTAACAACGCTAGCTATGATATGGAATTAAAAAATCAAGATTTTGAAACTCAGGTCGACAGACATGACGAAATTACCAAATTTGAGGAGTGAGTTGAGAGCAGCTAGTGGGTAAACGAAAATGTTCATACCTAGCTCGTGTGATATCGGATTTTTGTGTTCAAACTTGCGAATCGAAGCTAACAACGCTAGTTATGATATGGAATTAAAAAATCAAGATTTTGAAACTCAGGTCGACAGACATGACGAAATTACCAAATTTGAGGAGTGAGTTGAGAAGAGCCCTTGAGTAAATGAAAATGTTCATACCTGGCTCGTGTGATATCGGAGTTTTGTGTTCAAACATGCGAATCGAAGCTAACAACGCTAGCTATGTTATGGAATTAAAAAATCAAGATTTTGAAACTCAGGTCGACAGACATGACGAAATTACCAAATTTGAGTAGTGAGTTGAGAGGAGCCCTTGAGTAAATTAAAATGTTCATACCTGGCTCGTGTCATATCGGAGTTTTTTGTTCAAACATGCGAATCGAAGATAACAACGCTAGCTATTATATGGAATTAAAAAATCAAGATTTTGAAACTCAGGTCGACAGACATGACGAAATTACCAAATTTGAGGAGTGAGTTGAGAGGAGCCCTTGAGTAAATCGAAATGTTCATACCTGGCTCGTGTCATATCGGAGTTTTGTGTTCAAACATGCGAATCGAAGCTAACAACGCTAGCTATGATATGGAATTAAAAAATCAAGATTTTGAAACTCAGGTCGAGAGACATGACGAAATTTCCAAATTTGAGGAGTGAGTTGAGAAGAGCTAGGAGGTAAATTAAATAGTTCATACCTGGCTCGTGTGATATCGGATTTTTGTGTTCAAACATGCGAATCGAAGCTAACAATGCTAGCTATGATATGGAATTAAAAAATCAAGATTTTGAAACTCAAGTCGACAGACATGACGAAATTACCAAATTTGAGGAGTGAGTTGAGAGGAGCCCTTGAGTAAATTAAAATGTTCATACCTGGTTCGTGTCATTTCGGAGTTTTGTGTTCAAACATGCGAATCGAAGCTAACAACGCTAGCTATGATATGGAATTAAAAAATCAAGATTTTGAAACTCAGGTCGAGAGACATGACGAAATTAGCAAACTTGAGGAAGTAGTGGAGAGGAGCCCTTGAGTAAATGAAAATGTTCATACCTGGCTCGTGTGATATCGGATTTTTGTGTTCAAACATGCGAATCGAAGCTAACAACGCTAGCTATGATATGGAATTAAAAAATCAAGATTTTGAAACTCAGGTCGACAGACATGAAGAAATTACCAAATTTGAGGAGTGAGTTGAGAGGAGCCCTTGAGTAAATCAAAATGTTCATACCTGGCTCGTGTCATATCGGATTTTTGTGTTCAAACATGCGAATCGAAGCTAACAACGCTAGCTATGATATGGAATTAAAAAATCAAGATTTTGAAACTCAGGTCGAGAGACATGATGAAATTACCAAATTTGAGGAGTGAGTTAAGACGAGCTAGTGGGTAAACGAAAATATTCATACCTAGCTCGTGTCATATCGGATTTTTGTGTTCAAATATGCGAATCGAAACTAACAACGCTAGCTATGATATGGAATTAAAAAATCAAGATTTTGAAACTCAGGTCGACAGACATGACGAAATTACCAAATTTGAGGAGTGAGTTGAGAGCAGCTAGTGGGTAAACGAAAATGTTCATACCTGGCTCGTGTGATATCGGATTTTTGTGTTCAAACTTGCGAATCGAAGCTAACAACGCTAGTTATGATATGGAATTAAAAAATCAAGATTTTGAAACTCAGGTCGACAGACATGACGAAATTACCAAATTTGAGGAGTGAGTTGAGAAGAGCCCTTGAGTAAATGAAAATGTTCATACCTGGCTCGTGTGATATCGGAGTTTTGTGTTCAAACATGCGAATCGAAGCTAACAACGCTAGCTATGATATGGAATTAAAAAATCAAGATTTTGAAACTCAGGTCGACAGACATGACGAAATTACCAAATTTGAGTAGTGAGTTGAGAGGAGCCCTTGAGTAAATTAAAATGTTCATACCTGGCTCGTGTCATATCGGATTTTTGTGTTCAAACATGCGAATCGAAGATAACAACGCTAGCTATTATATGGAATTAAAAAATCAAGATTTTGAAACTCAGGTCGACAGACATGACGAAATTACCAAATTTGAGGAGTGAGTTGAGAGGACCCCTTGAGTAAATCGAAATGTTCATACCTGGCTCGTGTCATATCGGAGTTTTGTGTTCAAACATGCGAATCGAAGCTAACAACGCTAGCTATGATATGGAATTAAAAAATCAAGATTTTGAAACTCAGGTCGAGAGACATGACGAAATTTCCAAATTTGAGGAGTGAGTTGAGAAGAGCTAGGAGGTAAATTAAATAGTTCATACCTGGCTCGTGTGATATCGGATTTTTGTGTTCAAACATGCGAATCGAAGCTAACAATGCTAGCTATGATATGGAATTAAAAACTCAAGATTTTGAAACTCAGGTCGAGAGACATGACGAAATTACCAAATTTGAGGAGTGAGTTGAGAGGAGCCCTTGAGTAAATTAAAATGTTCATACCTGGTTCGTGTCATTTCGGAGTTTTGTGTTCAAACATGCGAATCGAAGCTAACAACGCTAGCTATGATATGGAATTAGAAAATCAAGATTTTGAAACTCAGGTCGAGAGACATGACGAAATTACCAAATTTGAGGAGTGAGTTGAGAGGAGCCCTTGAGTAAATCAAAATGTTCATACCTGGCTCGTGTCATATCGGATTTTTGTGTTCAAACATGCGAATCGAAGCTAACAATGCTAGTTATGATATGGAATTAAAAAATCAAGATTTTGAAACTCAGGTTGACAGACATGACGAAATTACCAAATTTGAGGAGTGAGTTGAGAGGAGCCCTTGAGTAAATTAAAATATTCATACCTGACTCGTGTCATATCGTATTTTTGTTTTCAAACATGCGAATCGAAGCTAACAACGCTAGCTATGATGGGGAATTAAAAAATCAAGATTTTGAAACTCAAGTCGAGAGACATGACGAAATTACCAAATTTGAGGAGTGAGTTAAGAAGAGGTAGGAGGTAAATTAAAATATTCATACCTGACTCGTGTCATATCGTATTTTTGTTTTCAAACATGCGAATCGAAGCTAACAACGCTAGCTATGATGGGGAATTAAAAAATCAAGATTTTGAAACTCAAGTCGAGAGACATGACGAAATTACCAAATTTGAGGAGTGAGTTAAGAAGAGCTAGGAGGTAAATTAAAATGTTCATACCTGGCTCGTGTGATATCCGATTTCTGTGTTCAAACATGCGAATCGAAGCTAACAACGCTAGCTATGATATGGAATTAAAAAATCAAGATTTTGAAACTCAGGTCGACAGACACGACGAAATTACCATATTTGAGGAGTGAGTTGAGAGGAGCCCTTGAGTAAATTAAAATGTTCATACCTGGCTCGTGTCATATCGGAGTTTTGTGTTCAAACATGCGAATCGAAGATAACAACGCTAGCTATGATATGGAATTAAAAAATCAAGATTTTGAAACTCAGGTCGAGAGACATGACGAACTTACCAAATTTGAGGGGTGAGTTGAGAGGAGCCCTTGAGTAAATCAAAATGTTCATACCTGGCTCGTGTCATATCGGATTTTTGTGTTCAAACATGCGAATCGAAGCTAACAACGCTAGTTATGATATGGAATTAAAAAATCAAGATTTTGAAACTCAGGTTGACAGACATGACGAAATTACCAAATTTGAGGAATGAGTTGAGAGGAGCCCTTGAGTAAATTAAAATATTCATACCTGACTCGTGTCATATCATATTTTTGTTTTCAATCATGCGAATCGAAGCTAACAACGCTACCTATGATGGGGAATTAAAAACTCAAGATTTTGAAACTCAGGTCGAGAGACATGACGAAATTTCCAAATTTGAGGAGTGAGTTGAGAAGAGCCCTTGAATAAATGAAAATGTTCATACCTGGCTCGTGTGATATCGGAGTTTTGTGTTCAAACATGCGAATCGAAGCTAAAGACGCTAGCTATGATATGGAATTAAAAAATCAAGATTTTGAAACTCAGGTCGACAGACATGACGAAATTACCAAATTTGAGTAGTGAGTTGAGAGGAGCCCTTGAGTAAATTAAAATGTTCATACCTGGCTCGTGTCATATCGGAGTTTTGTGTTCAAACATGCGAATCGAAGCTAACAGCGCTAGCTATTATATGGAATTAAAAAATCAAGATTTTTAAAACTCAGGTCGAGAGACATGACGAAATTTCCAAATTTGAGTAGTGAGTTGAGAAGAGCTAGGAGGTAAATTAAATAGTTCATACCTGGCTCGTGTGATATCGGATTTTTGTGTTCAAACATGCGAATCGAAGCTAACAATGCTAGCTATGATATGGAATTAAAAAATCAAGATTTTGAAACTCAAGTCGACAGACATGAGGAAATTACCAAATTTGAGGAGTGAGTTGAGAGGAGCCCTTGAGTAAATTAAAATGTTCATACCTGGTTCGTGTCATTTCGGAGTTTTGTGTTCAAACATGCGAATCGAAGCTAACAACGCTAGCTATGATATGGAATTAGAAAATCAAGATTTTGAAACTCAGGTCGAGAGACATGACGAAATTACCAAATTTGAGGAGTGAGTTGAGAGGAGCCCTTGAGTAAATCAAAATGTTCATACCTGGCTCGTGTCATATCGGATTTTTGTGTTCAAACATGCGAATCGAAGCTACCAATGCTAGTTATGATATGGAATTAAAAAATCAAGATTTTGAAACTAAGGTTGACAGACATGACGAAATTACCAAATTTGAGGAGTGAGTTGAGAGGAGCCCTTGAGTAAATTAAAATATTCATACCTCACTCGTGTCATATCGTATTTTTGTTTTCAAACATGCGAATCGAAGCTAACAACGCTAGCTATGATATGGAATTAAAAAATCAAGATTTTGAAACTCAAGTCGACAGACATGACGAAATTACCAAATTTGAGGAGTGAGTTGAGAGGAGCCCTTGAGTAAATTAAAATGTTCATACCTGGTTTGTGTCATTTCGGAGTTTTGTGTTCAAACATGCGAATCGAAGCTAACAACGCTAGCTATGATATGGAATTAGAAAATCAAGATTTTGAAACTCAGGTCGAGAGACATGACGAAATTACCAAATTTGAGGAGTGAGTTGAGAGGAGCCCTTGAGTAAATCAAAATGTTCATACCTGGCTCGTGTCATATCGGATTTTTGTGTTCAAACATGCGAATCGAAGCTACCAATGCTAGTTATGATATGGAATTAAAAAATCAAGATTTTGAAACTAAGGTTGACAGACATGACGAAATTACCAAATTTGAGGAGTGAGTTGAGAGGAGCCCTTGAGTAAATTAAAATATTCATACCTGACTCGTGTCATATCGTATTTTTGTTTTCAAACATGCGAATCGAAGCTAACAACGCTAGCTATGATGGGGAATTAAAAAATCAAGATTTTGAAACTCAAGTCGAGAGACATGACGAAATTACCAAATTTGAGGAGTGAGTTAAGAAGAGCTAGGAGGTAAATTAAAATGTTCATACCTGGCTCGTGTGATATCCGATTTCTGTGTTCAAACATGCGAATCGAAGCTAACAACGCTAGCTATGATATGGAATTAAAAAATCAAGATTTTGAAACTCAGGTCGACAGACACGACGAAATTACCATATTTGAGGAGTGAGTTGAGAGGAGCCCTTGAGTAAATTAAAATGTTCATACCTGGCTCGTGTCATATCGGAGTTTTGTGTTCAAACATGCGAATCGAAGATAACAACGCTAGCTATGATATGGAATTAAAAAATCAAGATTTTGAAACTCAGGTCGAGAGACATGACGAACTTACCAAATTTGAGGGGTGAGTTGAGAGGAGCCCTTGAGTAAATCAAAATGTTCATACCTGGCTCGTGTCATATCGGATTTTTGTGTTCAAACATGCGAATCGAAGCTAACAACGCTAGTTATGATATGGAATTAAAAAATCAAGATTTTGAAACTCAGGTTGACAGACATGACGAAATTACCAAATTTGAGGAATGAGTTGAGAGGAGCCCTTGAGTAAATTAAAATATTCATACCTGACTCGTGTCATATCATATTTTTGTTTTCAATCATGCGAATCGAAGCTAACAACGCTACCTATGATGGGGAATTAAAAACTCAAGATTTTGAAACTCAGGTCGAGAGACATGACGAAATTTCCAAATTTGAGGAGTGAGTTGAGAAGAGCCCTTGAATAAATGAAAATGTTCATACCTGGCTCGTGTGATATCGGAGTTTTGTGTTCAAACATGCGAATCGAAGCTAAAGACGCTAGCTATGATATGGAATTAAAAAATCAAGATTTTGAAACTCAGGTCGACAGACATGACGAAATTACCAAATTTGAGTAGTGAGTTGAGAGGAGCCCTTGAGTAAATTAAAATGTTCATACCTGGCTCGTGTCATATCGGAGTTTTGTGTTCAAACATGCGAATCGAAGCTAACAGCGCTAGCTATTATATGGAATTAAAAAATCAAGATTTTTAAAACTCAGGTCGAGAGACATGACGAAATTTCCAAATTTGAGTAGTGAGTTGAGAAGAGCTAGGAGGTAAATTAAATAGTTCATACCTGGCTCGTGTGATATCGGATTTTTGTGTTCAAACATGCGAATCGAAGCTAACAATGCTAGCTATGATATGGAATTAAAAAATCAAGATTTTGAAACTCAAGTCGACAGACATGAGGAAATTACCAAATTTGAGGAGTGAGTTGAGAGGAGCCCTTGAGTAAATTAAAATGTTCATACCTGGTTCGTGTCATTTCGGAGTTTTGTGTTCAAACATGCGAATCGAAGCTAACAACGCTAGCTATGATATGGAATTAGAAAATCAAGATTTTGAAACTCAGGTCGAGAGACATGACGAAATTACCAAATTTGAGGAGTGAGTTGAGAGGAGCCCTTGAGTAAATCAAAATGTTCATACCTGGCTCGTGTCATATCGGATTTTTGTGTTCAAACATGCGAATCGAAGCTACCAATGCTAGTTATGATATGGAATTAAAAAATCAAGATTTTGAAACTAAGGTTGACAGACATGACGAAATTACCAAATTTGAGGAGTGAGTTGAGAGGAGCCCTTGAGTAAATTAAAATATTCATACCTCACTCGTGTCATATCGTATTTTTGTTTTCAAACATGCGAATCGAAGCTAACAACGCTAGCTATGATGGGGAATTAAAAAATCAAGATTTTGAAACTCAAGTCGAGAGACATGACGAAATTACCAAATTTGAGGAGTGAGTTAAGAAGAGCTAGGAGGTAAATTAAAATGTTCATACCTGGCTCGTGTAATATCCGATTTCTGTGTTCAAACATGCGAATCGAAGCTAACAACGCTAGCTATGATATGGAATTAAAAAATCAAGATTTTAAAACTCAGGTCGACAGACAGGACGAAATTACCATATTTGAGGAGTGAGTTGAGAGGAGCCCTTGAGTAAATTAAAATGTTCATACCTGGCTCGTGTCATATCGGATTTTTGTGTTCAAACATGCAAATCGAAGCTAACAACACTACCTATGATATGGAATTAAAAAATCAAGATTTTGAAACTCAGGTCGAGAGACATGACGAAATTAGCAAACTTGAGGAAGTAGTGGAGAGGAGCCCTTGAGTAAATGAAAATGTTCATACCTGGCTCGTGTGATATCGGATTTTTGTGTTCAAACATGCGAATCGAAGCTAACAACGCTAGCTATGATATGGAATTAAAAAATCAAGATTTTGAAACTCAGGTCGACAGACATGAAGAAATTACCAAATTTGAGGAGTGAGTTGAGAGGAGCCCTTGAGTAAATCAAAATGTTCATACCTGGCTCGTGTCATATCGGATTTTTGTGTTCAAACATGCGAATCGAAGCTAACAACGCTAGCTATGATATGGAATTAAAAAATCAAGATTTTTAAACTCAGGTCGAGAGACATGATGAAATTACCAAATTTGAGGAGTGAGTTAAGACGAGCTAGTGGGTAAACGAAAATATTCATACCTAGCTCGTGTCATATCGGATTTTTGTGTTCAAATATGCGAATCGAAGCTAACAACGCTAGCTATGATATGGAATTAAAAAATCAAGATTTTGAAACTCAGGTCGACAGACATGACGAAATTACCAAATTTGAGGAGTGAGTTGAGAGCAGCTAGTGGGTAAACGAAAATGTTCATACCTGGCTCGTGTGATATCGGATTTTTGTGTTCAAACTTGCGAATCGAAGCTAACAACGCTAGTTATGATATGGAATTAAAAAATCAAGATTTTGAAACTCAGGTCGACAGACATGACGAAATTACCAAATTTGAGGAGTGAGTTGAGAAGAGCCCTTGAGTAAATGAAAATGTTCATACCTGGCTCGTGTGATATCGGAGTTTTGTGTTCAAACATGCGAATCGAAGCTAACAACGCTAGCTATGATATGGAATTAAAAAATCAAGATTTTGAAACTCAGGTCGACAGACATGACGAAATTACCAAATTTGAGTAGTGAGTTGAGAGGAGCCCTTGAGTAAATTAAAATGTTCATACCTGGCTCGTGTCATATCGGAGTTTTGTGTTCAAACATGCGAATCGAAGATAACAACGCTAGCTATTATATGGAATTAAAAAATCAAGATTTTGAAACTCAGGTCGACAGACATGACGAAATTACCAAATTTGAGGAGTGAGTTGAGAGGACCCCTTGAGTAAATCGAAATGTTCATACCTGGCTCGTGTCATATCGGAGTTTTGTGTTCAAACATGCGAATCGAAGCTAACAACGCTAGCTATGATATGGAATTAAAAAATCAAGATTTTGAAACTCAGGTCGAGAGACATGACGAAATTTCCAAATTTGAGGAGTGAGTTGAGAAGAGCTAGGAGGTAAATTAAATAGTTCATACCTGGCTCGTGTGATATCGGATTTTTGTGTTCAAACATGCGAATCGAAGCTAACAATGCTAGCTATGATATGGAATTAAAAACTCAAGATTTTGAAACTCAGGTCGAGAGACATGACGAAATTACCAAATTTGAGGAGTGAGTTGAGAGGAGCCCTTGAGTAAATTAAAATGTTCATACCTGGTTCGTGTCATTTCGGAGTTTTGTGTTCAAACATGCGAATCGAAGCTAACAACGCTAGCTATGATATGGAATTAGAAAATCAAGATTTTGAAACTCAGGTCGAGAGACATGACGAAATTACCAAATTTGAGGAGTGAGTTGAGAGGAGCCCTTGAGTAAATCAAAATGTTCATACCTGGCTCGTGTCATATCGGATTTTTGTGTTCAAACATGCGAATCGAAGCTAACAATGCTAGTTATGATATGGAATTAAAAAATCAAGATTTTGAAACTCAGGTTGACAGACATGACGAAATTACCAAATTTGAGGAGTGAGTTGAGAGGAGCCCTTGAGTAAATTAAAATATTCATACCTGACTCGTGTCATATCGTATTTTTGTTTTCAAACATGCGAATCGAAGCTAACAACGCTAGCTATGATGGGGAATTAAAAAATCAAGATTTTGAAACTCAAGTCGAGAGACATGACGAAATTACCAAATTTGAGGAGTGAGTTAAGAAGAGCTAGGAGGTAAATTAAAATATTCATACCTGACTCGTGTCATATCGTATTTTTGTTTTCAAACATGCGAATCGAAGCTAACAACGCTAGCTATGATGGGGAATTAAAAAATCAAGATTTTGAAACTCAAGTCGAGAGACATGACGAAATTACCAAATTTGAGGAGTGAGTTAAGAAGAGCTAGGAGGTAAATTAAAATGTTCATACCTGGCTCGTGTGATATCCGATTTCTGTGTTCAAACATGCGAATCGAAGCTAACAACGCTAGCTATGATATGGAATTTAAAAATCAAGATTTTAAAACTCAGGTCGACAGACACGACGAAATTACCATATTTGAGGAGTGAGTTGAGAGGAGCCCTTGAGTAAATTAAAATGTTCATACCTGGCTCGTGTCATATCGGATTTTTGTGTTCAAACATGCAAATCGAAGCTAACAACACTACCTATGATATGGAATTAAAAAATCAAGATTTTGAAACTCAGGTCGAGAGACATGACGAAATTAGCAAACTTGAGGAAGTAGTGGAGAGGAGCCCTTGAGTAAATGAAAATGTTCATACCTGGCTCGTGTGATATCGGATTTTTGTGTTCAAACATGCGAATCGAAGCTAACAACGCTAGCTATGATATGGAATTAAAAAATCAAGATTTTGAAACTCAGGTCGACAGACATGAAGAAATTACCAAATTTGAGGAGTGAGTTGAGAGGAGCCCTTGAGTAAATCAAAATGTTCATACCTGGCTCGTGTCATATCGGATTTTTGTGTTCAAACATGCGAATCGAAGCTAACAACGCTAGCTATGATATGGAATTAAAAAATCAAGATTTTGAAACTCAGGTCGAGAGACATGACGAAATTACCAAATTTGAGGAGTGAGTTAAGACGAGCTAGTGGGTAAACGAAAATATTCATACCTAGCTCGTGTCATATCGGATTTTTGTGTTCAAATATGCGAATCGAAGCTAACAACGCTAGCTATGATATGGAATTAAAAAATCAAGATTTTGAAACTCAGGTCGACAGACATGACGAAATTACCAAATTTGAGGAGTGAGTTGAGAGCAGCTAGTGGGTAAACGAAAATGTTCATACCTAGCTCGTGTGATATCGGATTTTTGTGTTCAAACTTGCGAATCGAAGCTAACAACGCTAGTTATGATATGGAATTAAAAAATCAAGATTTTGAAACTCAGGTCGACAGACATGACGAAATTACCAAATTTGAGGAGTGAGTTGAGAAGAGCCCTTGAGTAAATGAAAATGTTCATACCTGGCTCGTGTGATATCGGAGTTTTGTGTTCAAACATGCGAATCGAAGCTAACAACGCTAGCTATGATATGGAATTAAAAAATCAAGATTTTGAAACTCAGGTCGACAGACATGACGAAATTACCAAATTTGAGTAGTGAGTTGAGAGGAGCCCTTGAGTAAATTAAAATGTTCATACCTGGCTCGTGTCATATCGGAGTTTTTTGTTCAAACATGCGAATCGAAGATAACAACGCTAGCTATTATATGGAATTAAAAAATCAAGATTTTGAAACTCAGGTCGACAGACATGACGAAATTACCAAATTTGAGGAGTGAGTTGAGAGGAGCCCTTGAGTAAATCGAAATGTTCATACCTGGCTCGTGTCATATCGGAGTTTTGTGTTCAAACATGCGAATCGAAGCTAACAACGCTAGCTATGATATGGAATTAAAAAATCAAGATTTTGAAACTCAGGTCGAGAGACATGACGAAATTTCCAAATTTGAGGAGTGAGTTGAGAAGAGCTAGGAGGTAAATTAAATAGTTCATACCTGGCTCGTGTGATATCGGATTTTTGTGTTCAAACATGCGAATCGAAGCTAACAATGCTAGCTATGATATGGAATTAAAAAATCAAGATTTTGAAACTCAAGTCGACAGACATGACGAAATTACCAAATTTGAGGAGTGAGTTGAGAGGAGCCCTTGAGTAAATTAAAATGTTCATACCTGGTTCGTGTCATTTCGGAGTTTTGTGTTCAAACATGCGAATCGAAGCTAACAACGCTAGCTATGATATGGAATTAAAAAATCAAGATTTTGAAACTCAGGTCGAGAGACATGACGAAATTAGCAAACTTGAGGAAGTAGTGGAGAGGAGCCCTTGAGTAAATGAAAATGTTCATACCTGGCTCGTGTGATATCGGATTTTTGTGTTCAAACATGCGAATCGAAGCTAACAACGCTAGCTATGATATGGAATTAAAAAATCAAGATTTTGAAACTCAGGTCGACAGACATGAAGAAATTACCAAATTTGAGGAGTGAGTTGAGAGGAGCCCTTGAGTAAATCAAAATGTTCATACCTGGCTCGTGTCATATCGGATTTTTGTGTTCAAACATGCGAATCGAAGCTAACAACGCTAGCTATGATATGGAATTAAAAAATCAAGATTTTGAAACTCAGGTCGAGAGACATGATGAAATTACCAAATTTGAGGAGTGAGTTAAGACGAGCTAGTGGGTAAACGAAAATATTCATACCTAGCTCGTGTCATATCGGATTTTTGTGTTCAAATATGCGAATCGAAGCTAACAACGCTAGCTATGATATGGAATTAAAAAATCAAGATTTTGAAACTCAGGTCGACAGACATGACGAAATTACCAAATTTGAGGAGTGAGTTGAGAGCAGCTAGTGGGTAAACGAAAATGTTCATACCTGGCTCGTGTGATATCGGATTTTTGTGTTCAAACTTGCGAATCGAAGCTAACAACGCTAGTTATGATATGGAATTAAAAAATCAAGATTTTGAAACTCAGGTCGACAGACATGACGAAATTACCAAATTTGAGGAGTGAGTTGAGAAGAGCCCTTGAGTAAATGAAAATGTTCATACCTGGCTCGTGTGATATCGGAGTTTTGTGTTCAAACATGCGAATCGAAGCTAACAACGCTAGCTATGATATGGAATTAAAAAATCAAGATTTTGAAACTCAGGTCGACAGACATGACGAAATTACCAAATTTGAGTAGTGAGTTGAGAGGAGCCCTTGAGTAAATTAAAATGTTCATACCTGGCTCGTGTCATATCGGAGTTTTGTGTTCAAACATGCGAATCGAAGATAACAACGCTAGCTATTATATGGAATTAAAAAATCAAGATTTTGAAACTCAGGTCGACAGACATGACGAAATTACCAAATTTGAGGAGTGAGTTGAGAGGACCCCTTGAGTAAATCGAAATGTTCATACCTGGCTCGTGTCATATCGGAGTTTTGTGTTCAAACATGCGAATCGAAGCTAACAACGCTAGCTATGATATGGAATTAAAAAATCAAGATTTTGAAACTCAGGTCGAGAGACATGACGAAATTTCCAAATTTGAGGAGTGAGTTGAGAAGAGCTAGGAGGTAAATTAAATAGTTCATACCTGGCTCGTGTGATATCGGATTTTTGTGTTCAAACATGCGAATCGAAGCTAACAATGCTAGCTATGATATGGAATTAAAAACTCAAGATTTTGAAACTCAGGTCGAGAGACATGACGAAATTACCAAATTTGAGGAGTGAGTTGAGAGGAGCCCTTGAGTAAATTAAAATGTTCATACCTGGTTCGTGTCATTTCGGAGTTTTGTGTTCAAACATGCGAATCGAAGCTAACAACGCTAGCTATGATATGGAATTAGAAAATCAAGATTTTGAAACTCAGGTCGAGAGACATGACGAAATTACCAAATTTGAGGAGTGAGTTGAGAGGAGCCCTTGAGTAAATCAAAATGTTCATACCTGGCTCGTGTCATATCGGATTTTTGTGTTCAAACATGCGAATCGAAGCTAACAATGCTAGTTATGATATGGAATTAAAAAATCAAGATTTTGAAACTCAGGTTGACAGACATGACGAAATTACCAAATTTGAGGAGTGAGTTGAGAGGAGCCCTTGAGTAAATTAAAATATTCATACCTGACTCGTGTCATATCGTATTTTTGTTTTCAAACATGCGAATCGAAGCTAACAACGCTAGCTATGATGGGGAATTAAAAAATCAAGATTTTGAAACTCAAGTCGAGAGACATGACGAAATTACCAAATTTGAGGAGTGAGTTAAGAAGAGCTAGGAGGTAAATTAAAATATTCATACCTGACTCGTGTCATATCGTATTTTTGTTTTCAAACATGCGAATCGAAGCTAACAACGCTAGCTATGATGGGGAATTAAAAAATCAAGATTTTGAAACTCAAGTCGAGAGACATGACGAAATTACCAAATTTGAGGAGTGAGTTAAGAAGAGCTAGGAGGTAAATTAAAATGTTCATACCTGGCTCGTGTGATATCCGATTTCTGTGTTCAAACATGCGAATCGAAGCTAACAACGCTAGCTATGATATGGAATTTAAAAATCAAGATTTTAAAACTCAGGTCGACAGACACGACGAAATTACCATATTTGAGGAGTGAGTTGAGAGGAGCCCTTGAGTAAATTAAAATGTTCATACCTGGCTCGTGTCATATCGGATTTTTGTGTTCAAACATGCAAATCGAAGCTAACAACACTACCTATGATATGGAATTAAAAAATCAAGATTTTGAAACTCAGGTCGAGAGACATGACGAAATTAGCAAACTTGAGGAAGTAGTGGAGAGGAGCCCTTGAGTAAATGAAAATGTTCATACCTGGCTCGTGTGATATCGGATTTTTGTGTTCAAACATGCGAATCGAAGCTAACAACGCTAGCTATGATATGGAATTAGAAAATCAAGATTTTGAAACTCAGGTCGAGAGACATGACGAAATTACCAAATTTGAGGAGTGAGTTGAGAGGAGCCCTTGAGTAAATCAAAATGTTCATACCTGGCTCGTGTCATATCGGATTTTTGTGTTCAAACATGCGAATCGAAGCTAACAATGCTAGTTATGATATGGAATTAAAAAACCAAGATTTTGAAACTCAGGTTGACAGACATGACGAAATTACCAAATTTGAGGAGTGAGTTGAGAGGAGCCCTTGAGTAAATTAAAATATTCATACCTGACTCGTGTCATATCGTATTTTTGTTTTCAAACATGCGAATCGAAGCTAACAACGCTAGCTATGATGGGGAATTAAAAAATCAAGATTTTGAAACTCAAGTCGAGAGACATGACGAAATTACCAAATTTGAGGAGTGAGTTAAGAAGAGCTAGGAGGTAAATTAAAATATTCATACCTGACTCGTGTCATATCGTATTTTTGTTTTCAAACATGCGAATCGAAGCTAACAACGCTAGCTATGACGGGGAATTAAAAAATCAAGATTTTGAAACTCAAGTCGAGAGACATGACGAAATTACCAAATTTGAGGAGTGAGTTAAGAAGAGCTAGGAGGTAAATTAAAATGTTCATACCTGGCTCGTGTGATATCCGATTGCTGTGTTCAAACATGCGAATCGAAGCTAACAACGCTAGCTATGATATGGAATTAAAAAATCAAGATTTTAAAACTCAGGTCGACAGACACGACGAAATTACCATATTTGAGGAGTGAGTTGAGAGGAGCCCTTGAGTAAATTAAAATGTTCATACCTGGCTCGTGTCATATCGGATTTTTGTGTTCAAACATGCAAATCGAAGCTAACAACACTACCTATGATATGGAATTAAAAAATCAAGATTTTGAAACTCAGGTCGAGAGACATGACGAAATTACCAAACTTGAGGAAGTAGTGGAGAGGAGCCCTTGAGTAAATGAAAATGTTCATACCTGGCTCGTGTGATATCGGATTTTTGTGTTCAAACATGCGAATCGAAGCTAACAACGCTAGCTATGATATGGAATTAAAAAATCAAGATTTTGAAACTCAGGTCGACAGACATGAAGAAATTACCAAATTTGAGGAGTGAGTTGAGAGGAGCCCTTGAGTAAATCAAAATGTTCATACCTGGCTCGTGTCATATCGGATTTTTGTGTTCAAACATGCGAATCGAAGCTAACAACGCTAGCTATGATATGGAATTAAAAAATCAAGATTTTGAAACTCAGGTCGAGAGACATGATGAAATTACCAAATTTGAGGAGTGAGTTAAGACGAGCTAGTGGGTAAACGAAAATATTCATACCTAGCTCGTGTCATATCGGATTTTTGTGTTCAAATATGCGAATCGAAGCTAACAACGCTAGCTATGATATGGAATTAAAAAATCAAGATTTTGAAACTCAGGTCGACAGACATGACGAAATTACCAAATTTGAGGAGTGAGTTGAGAGCAGCTAGTGGGTAAACGAAAATGTTCATACCTAGCTCGTGTGATATCGGATTTTTGTGTTCAAACTTGCGAATCGAAGCTAACAACGCTAGTTATGATATGGAATTAAAAAATCAAGATTTTGAAACTCAGGTCGACAGACATGACGAAATTACCAAATTTGAGGAGTGAGTTGAGAAGAGCGCTAGGAGGTAAATTAAATAGTTCATACCTGGCTCGTGTGATATCGGAGTTTTGTGTTCAAACATGCGAATCGAAGCTAACAACGCTAGCTATGATATGGAATTAAAAAATCAAGATTTTGAAACTCAGGTCGACAGACATGACGAAATTACCAAATTTGAGTAGTGAGTTGAGAGGAGCCCTTGAGTAAATTAAAATGTTCATACCTGGCTCGTGTCATATCGGAGTTTTGTGTTCAAACATGCGAATCGAAGATAACAACGCTAGCTATTATATGGAATTAAAAAATCAAGATTTTGAAACTCAGGTCGACAGACATGACGAAATTACCAAAATTTGAGGAGTGAGTTGAGAGGAGCCCTTGAGTAAATCGAAATGTTCATACCTGGCTCGTGTCATATCGGAGTTTTGTGTTCAAACATGCGAATCGAAGCTAACAACGCTAGCTATGATATGGAATTAAAAAATCAAGATTTTGAAACTCAGGTCGAGAGACATGACGAAATTTCCAAATTTGAGGAGTGAGTTGAGAAGAGCTAGGAGGTAAATTAAATAGTTCATACCTGGCTCGTGTTATATCGGATTTTTGTGTTCAAACATGCGAATCGAAGCTAACAATGCTAGCTATGATATGGAATTAAAAAATCAAGATTTTGAAACTCAGGTCGAGAGACATGAAGAAATTACCAAATTTGAGGAGTGAGTTGAGAGGAGCCCTTCAGTAAATTAAAATGTTCATACCTGGCACGTGTGATATCGGATTTTTGTGTTCAAACATGCGAATCGAAGCTAACAACCCTAGCTATGATATGGAATTAAGAAATCAAGATTTAGAAACTCAGGTTGAGAGACATGATGAAATTACCAAATTTGAGGAGTGAGTTAAGACGAGCTAGTGGGTAAACGAAAATGTTCATACCTAGCTCGTGTGATATCGGATTTTTGTGTTCAAACATGCGAATCGAAGCTAACAACGCTAGTTATGATATGGAATTAAAAAATCAAGATTTTGAATCTCAGGTCGACAGACATGACGAAATTACCAAATTTGAGGAGTGAGTTGAGAAGAGCCCTTGAGTAAATGAAAATGTTCATACCTGGCTCGTGTGATATCGGAGTTTTGTGTTCAAACATGCGAATCGAAGCTAACAACGCTAGCTATGATATGGAATTAAAAAATCAAGATTTTGAAACTCAGGTCGAGAGACATGACGAAATTTCCAAATTTGAGGAGTGAGTTGAGAAGAGCTAGGAGGTAAATTAAATAGTTCATACCTGGCTCGTGTGATATCGGATTTTTGTGTTCAAACATGCGAATCGAAGCTAACAATGCTAGCTATGATATGGAATTAAAAAATCAAGATTTTGAAACTCAAGTCGACAGACATGACGAAATTACCATATTTGAGGAGTGAGTTGAGAGGAGCCCTTGAGTAAATTAAAATGTTCATACCTGGTTCGTGTCATATCGGATTTTTGTGTTCAAACATGCGAATCGAAGCTAACAATGCTAGTTATGATATGGAATTAAAAAATCAAGATTTTGAAACTCAGGTTGACAGACATGACGAAATTACCAAATTTGAGGAGTGAGTTGAGAGGAGCCCTTGAGTAAATTAAAATATTCATACCTTACTCGTGTCATATCGTATTTTTGTTTTCAAACATGCGAATCGAAGCTAACAGCGCTAGCTATGATGGGGAATTAAAAAATCAAGATTTTGAAACTGAAGTCGAGAGACATGACGAAATTACCAAATTTGAGAAGTGAGTTAAGAAGAGCTAGGAGGTAAATTAAAATGTTCATACCTGGCTCGTGTCATATCGGATTTTTGTGTTCAAACATGCGAATCGAAGCTAACAACGCTAGCTATGATATGGAATTAAAAAATCAAGATTATGAAACTCAGGTCGAGAGACATGACGAACTTACCAAATTTGAGGGGTGAGTTGAGAGGAGCCCTTGAGTAAATCAAAATGTTCATACCTGGCTCGTGTCATATCGGATTTTTGTGTTCAAACATGCAAATCGAAGCTAACAACACTACCTATGATATGGAATTAAAAAATCAAGATTTTTAAACTCAGGTCGAGAGACATGACGAACTTACCAAATTTGAGGGGTGAGTTGAGAGGAGCCCTTGAGTAAATCAAAATGTTCATACCTGGCTCGTGTCATATCGGATTTTTGTGTTCAAACATGCGAATCGAAGCTAACAACGCTAGTTATGATATGGAATTAAAAAATCAAGATTTTGAAACTCAGGTCGAGAGACATGACGAAATTTCCAAATTTGAGGAGTGAGTTGAGAAGAGCTAGGAGGTAAATTAAATAGTTCATACCTGGCTCGTGTGATATCGGATTTTTGTGTTCAAACATGCGAATCGAAGCTAACAACGCTAGCTATGATATGGAATTAAAAAATCAAGATTTTGAAACTCAGGTCGACAGACATGACGAAATTACCAAATTTGAGGAGTGAGTTGAGAAGAACCCTTGAGTAAATGAAAATGTTCATACCTGGCTCGTCCGATATCGGAGTTTTGTGTTCAAACATGCGAATCGAAGCTAAGAACGCTAGCTCTGAAATGGAATTAAAAAATCAAGATTTTGAAACTCAGGTCGAGATACATGACGAAATTACCAAATTTGAGGAGTGAGTTGAGAGGAGCCCTTGAGTAAATCAAAATGTTCATACCTGGCTCGTGTCATATCGGATTTTTATGTTCAAACATGCGAATCGAAGCTAACAATGCTAGCTATGATATGGAATTAAAAAATCAAGATTTTGAAACGCAGGTCGAGAGACATGACGAAATTTCCAAATTTGAGGAGTGAGTTGAGAAGAGCCCTTGAGTAAATGAAAATGTTCATACCTGGCTCGTGTGATATCAGAGTTTTGTGTTCAAACATGCGAATCGAAGCTAACAACGCTAGCTATGATTTGGAATTAAAAAATCAAGATTTTGAAACTCAGGTCGAGAGACATGACGAAATTACCAAATTTGAGGAGTGAGTTAAGACGAGCTAGTGGGTAAACGAAAATATTCATACCTAGCTCGTGTCATATCGGATTTTTGTGTTCAAATATGCGAATCGAAGCTAACAACGCTAGCTATGATATGGAATTAAAAAATCAAGATTTTGAAACTCAGGTCGACAGACATGACGAAATTACCAAATTTGAGGAGTGAGTTGAGAGCAGCTAGTGGGTAAACGAAAATGTTCATACCTAGCTCGTGTGATATCGGATTTTTGTGTTCAAACTTGCGAATCGAAGCTAACAACGCTAGTTATGATATGGAATTAAAAAATCAAGATTTTGAAACTCAGGTCGACAGACATGACGAAATTACCAAATTTGAGGAGTGAGTTGAGAAGAGCCCTTGAGTAAATGAAAATGTTCATACCTGGCTCGTGTGATATCGGAGTTTTGTGTTCAAACATGCGAATCGAAGCTAACAACGCTAGCTATGATATGGAATTAAAAAATCAAGATTTTGAAACTCAGGTCGACAGACATGACGAAATTACCAAATTTGAGTAGTGAGTTGAGAGGAGCCCTTGAGTAAATTAAAATGTTCATACCTGGCTCGTGTCATATCGGAGTTTTGTGTTCAAACATGCGAATCGAAGATAACAACGCTAGCTATTATATGGAATTAAAAAATCAAGATTTTGAAACTCAGGTCGACAGACATGACGAAATTACCAAATTTGAGGAGTGAGTTGAGAGGAGCCCTTGAGTAAATCGAAATGTTCATACCTGGCTCGTGTCATATCGGAGTTTTGTGTTCAAACATGCGAATCGAAGCTAACAACGCTAGCTATGATATGGAATTAAAAAATCAAGATTTTGAAACTCAGGTCGAGAGACATGACGAAATTTCCAAATTTGAGGAGTGAGTTGAGAAGAGCTAGGAGGTAAATTAAATAGTTCATACCTGGCTCGTGTGATATCGGATTTTTGTGTTCAAACATGCGAATCGAAGCTAACAATGCTAGCTATGATATGGAATTAAAAAATCAAGATTTTGAAACTCAAGTCGACAGACATGACGAAATTACCAAATTTGAGGAGTGAGTTGAGAGGAGCCCTTGAGTAAATTAAAATGTTCATACCTGGTTCGTGTCATTTCGGAGTTTTGTGTTCAAACATGCGAATCGAAGCTAACAACGCTAGCTATGATATGGAATTAGAAAATCAAGATTTTGAAACTCAGGTCGAGAGACATGACGAAATTACCAAATTTGAGGAGTGAGTTGAGAGGAGCCCTTGAGTAAATCAAAATGTTCATACCTGGCTCGTGTCATATCGGATTTTTGTGTTCAAACATGCGAATCGAAGCTAACAATGCTAGTTATGATATGGAATTAAAAAATCAAGATTTTGAAACTCAGGTTGACAGACATGACGAAATTACCAAATTTGAGGAGTGAGTTGAGAGGAGCCCTTTAGTAAATTAAAATATTCATACCTGACTCGTGTCATATCGTATTTTTGTTTTCAAACATGCGAATCGAAGCTAACAACGCTAGCTATGATGGGGAATTAAAAAATCAAGATTTTGAAAGTCAAGTCGAGAGACATGACGAAATTACCAAATTTGAGGAGTGAGTTAAGAAGAGCTAGGAGGTAAATTAAAATATTCATACCTGACTCGTGTCATATCGTATTTTTGTTTTCAAACATGCGAATCGAAGCTAACAACGCTAGCTATGATGGGGAATTAAAAAATCAAGATTTTGAAACTCAAGTCGAGAGACATGACGAAATTACCAAATTTGAGGAGTGAGTTAAGAAGAGCTAGGAGGTAAATTAAAATGTTCATACCTGGCTCGTGTGATATCCGATTTCTGTGTTCAAACATGCGAATCGAAGATAACAACGCTAGCTATGATATGGAATTTAAAAATCAAGATTTTAAAACTCAGGTCGACAGACACGACGAAATTACCATATTTGAGGAGTGAGTTGAGAGGAGCCCTTGAGTAAATTAAAATGTTCATACCTGGCTCGTGTCATATCGGATTTTTGTGTTCAAACATGCAAATCGAAGCTAACAACACTACCTATGATATGGAATTAAAAAATCAAGATTTTGAAACTCAGGTCGAGAGACATGACGAAATTAGCAAACTTGAGGAAGTAGTGGAGAGGAGCCCTTGAGTAAATGAAAATGTTCATACCTGGCTCGTGTGATATCGGATTTTTGTGTTCAAACATGCGAATCGAAGCTAACAATGCTAGCTATGATATGGAATTAAAAAATCAAGATTTTGAAACTCAAGTCGACAGACATGACGAAATTACCAAATTTGAGGAGTGAGTTGAGAGGAGCCCTTGAGTAAATTAAAATGTTCATACCTGGTTCGTGTCATTTCGGAGTTTTGTGTTCAAACATGCGAATCGAAGCTAACAACGCTAGCTATGATATGGAATTAGAAAATCAAGATTTTGAAACTCAGGTCGAGAGACATGACGAAATTACCAAATTTGAGGAGTGAGTTGAGAGGAGCCCTTGAGTAAATCAAAATGTTCATACCTGGCTCGTGTCATATCGGATTTTTGTGTTCAAACATGCGAATCGAAGCTAACAATGCTAGTTATGATATGGAATTAAAAAATCAAGATTTTGAAACTCAGGTTGACAGACATGACGAAATTACCAAATTTGAGGAGTGAGTTGAGAGGAGCCCTTTAGTAAATTAAAATATTCATACCTGACTCGTGTCATATCGTATTTTTGTTTTCAAACATGCGAATCGAAGCTAACAACGCTAGCTATGATGGGGAATTAAAAAATCAAGATTTTGAAACTCAAGTCGAGAGACATGACGAAATTACCAAATTTGAGGAGTGAGTTAAGAAGAGCTAGGAGGTAAATTAAAATATTCATACCTGACTCGTGTCATATCGTATTTTTGTTTTCAAACATGCGAATCGAAGCTAACAACGCTAGCTATGATGGGGAATTAAAAAATCAAGATTTTGAAACTCAAGTCGAGAGACATGACGAAATTACCAAATTTGAGGAGTGAGTTAAGAAGAGCTAGGAGGTAAATTAAAATGTTCATACCTGGCTCGTGTGATATCCGATTTCTGTGTTCAAACATGCGAATCGAAGATAACAACGCTAGCTATGATATGGAATTTAAAAATCAAGATTTTAAAACTCAGGTCGACAGACACGACGAAATTACCATATTTGAGGAGTGAGTTGAGAGGAGCCCTTGAGTAAATTAAAATGTTCATACCTGGCTCGTGTCATATCGGATTTTTGTGTTCAAACATGCAAATCGAAGCTAACAACACTACCTATGATATGGAATTAAAAAATCAAGATTTTGAAACTCAGGTCGAGAGACATGACGAAATTAGCAAACTTGAGGAAGTAGTGGAGAGGAGCCCTTGAGTAAATGAAAATGTTCATACCTGGCTCGTGTGATATCGGATTTTTGTGTTCAAACATGCGAATCGAAGCTAACAACGCTAGCTATGATATGGAATTAAAAAATCAAGATTTTGAAACTCAGGTCGACAGACATGAAGAAATTACCAAATTTGAGGAGTGAGTTGAGAGGAGCCCTTGAGTAAATCAAAATGTTCATACCTGGCTCGTGTCATATCGGATTTTTGTGTTCAAACATGCGAATCGAAGCTAACAACGCTAGCTATGATATGGAATTAAAAAATCAAGATTTTGAAACTCAGGTCGAGAGACATGACGAAATTACCAAATTTGAGGAGTGAGTTAAGACGAGCTAGTGGGTAAACGAAAATATTCATACCTAGCTCGTGTCATATCGGATTTTTGTGTTCAAATATGCGAATCGAAGCTAACAACGCTAGCTATGATATGGAATTAAAAAATCAAGATTTTGAAACTCAGGTCGACAGACATGACGAAATTACCAAATTTGAGGAGTGAGTTAAGAGCAGGTAGTGGGTAAACGAAAATGTTCATACCTAGCTCGTGTGATATCGGATTTTTGTGTTCAAACTTGCGAATCGAAGCTAACAACGCTAGTTATGATATGGAATTAAAAAATCAAGATTTTGAAACTCAGGTCGACAGACATGACGAAATTACCAAATTTGAGGAGTGAGTTGAGAAGAGCCCTTGAGTAAATGAAAATGTTCATACCTGGCTCGTGTGATATCGGAGTTTTGTGTTCAAACATGCGAATCGAAGCTAACAACGCTAGCTATGATATGGAATTAAAAAATCAAGATTTTGAAACTCAGGTCGACAGACATGACGAAATTACCAAATTTGAGTAGTGAGTTGAGAGGAGCCCTTGAGTAAATTAAAATGTTCATACCTGGCTCGTGTCATATCGGAGTTTTGTGTTCAAACATGCGAATCGAAGATAACAACGCTAGCTATTATATGGAATTAAAAAATCAAGATTTTGAAACTCAGGTCGACAGACATGACGAAATTACCAAATTTGAGGAGTGAGTTGAGAGGAGCCCTTGAGTAAATCGAAATGTTCATACCTGGCTCGTGTCATATCGGAGTTTTGTGTTCAAACATGCGAATCGAAGCTAACAACGCTAGCTATGATATGGAATTAAAAAATCAAGATTTTGAAACTCAGGTCGAGAGACATGACGAAATTTCCAAATTTGAGGAGTGAGTTGAGAAGAGCTAGGAGGTAAATTAAATAGTTCATACCTGGCTCGTGTGATATCGGATTTCTGTGTTCAAATATGCGAATCGAAGCTAACAACGCTAGCTATGATATGGAATTAAAAAATCAAGATTTTGAAACTCAGGTCGACAGACATGACGAAATTACCAAATTTGAGGAGTGAGTTGAGAGCAGCTAGTGGGTAAACGAAAATGTTCATACCTAGCTCGTGTGATATCGGATTTTTGTGTTCAAACTTGCGAATCGAAGCTAACAACGCTAGTTATGATATGGAATTAAAAAATCAAGATTTTGAAACTCAGGTCGACAGACATGACGAAATTACCAAATTTGAGGAGTGAGTTGAGAAGAGCCCTTGAGTAAATGAAAATGTTCATACCTGGCTCGTGTGATATCGGATTTTTGTGTTCAAACATGCGAATCGAAGCTAACAACGCTAGTTATGATATGGAATTAAAAAATCAAGATTTTGAATCTCAGGTCGACAGACATGACGAAATTACCAAATTTGAGGAGTGAGTTGAGAAGAGCCCTTGAGTAAATGAAAATGTTCATACCTGGCTCGTGTGATATCGGAGTTTTGTGTTCAAACATGCGAATCGAAGCTAACAACGCTAGCTATGATATGGAATTAAAAAATCAAGATTTTGAAACTCAGGTCGAGAGACATGACGAAATTTCCAAATTTGAGGAGTGAGTTGAGAAGAGCTAGGAGGTAAATTAAATAGTTCATACCTGGCTCGTGTGATATCGGATTTTTGTGTTCAAACATGCGAATCGAAGCTAACAATGCTAGCTATTATATGGAATTAAAAAATCAAGATTTTGAAACTCAAGTCGACAGACATGACGAAATTACCAAATTTGAGGAGTGAGTTGAGAGGAGCCCTTGAGTAAATTAAAATGTTCATACCTGGTTCGTGTCATATCGGATTTTTGTGTTCAAACATGCGAATCGAAGCTAACAATGCTAGTTATGATATGGAATTAAAAAATCAAGATTTTGAAACTCAGGTTGACAGACATGACGAAATTACCAAATTTGAGGAGTGAGTTGAGAGGAGCCCTTGAGTAAATTAAAATATTCATACCTTACTCGTGTCATATCGTATTTTTGTTTTCAAACATGCGAATCGAAGCTAACAGCGCTAGCTATGATGGGGAATTAAAAAATCAAGATTTTGAAACTCAAGTCGAGAGACATGACGAAATTACCAAATTTGAGAAGTGAGTTAAGAAGAGCTAGGAGGTAAATTAAAATGTTCATACCTGGCTCGTGTCATATCGGATTTTTGTGTTCAAACATGCGAATCGAAGCTAACAACGCTAGCTATGATATGGAATTAAAAAATCAAGATTATGAAACTCAGGTCGAGAGACATGACGAACTTACCAAATTTGAGGGGTGAGTTGAGAGGAGCCCTTGAGTAAATCAAAATGTTCATACCTGGCTCGTGTCATATCGGATTTTTGTGTTCAAACATGCAAATCGAAGCTAACAACACTACCTATGATATGGAATTAAAAAATCAAGATTTTTAAACTCAGGTCGAGAGACATGACGAACTTACCAAATTTGAGGGGTGAGTTGAGAGGAGCCCTTGAGTAAATCAAAATGTTCATACCTGGCTCGTGTCATATCGGATTTTTGTGTTCAAACATGCGAATCGAAGCTAACAACGCTAGTTATGATATGGAATTAAAAAATCAAGATTTTGAAACTCAGGTCGAGAGACATGACGAAATTTCCAAATTTGAGGAGTGAGTTGAGAAGAGCTAGGAGGTAAATTAAATAGTTCATACCTGGCTCGTGTGATATCGGATTTTTGTGTTCAAACATGCGAATCGAAGCTAACAACGCTAGCTATGATATGGAATTAAAAAATCAAGATTTTGAAACTCAGGTCGACAGACATGACGAAATTACCAAATTTGAGGAGTGAGTTGAGAAGAACCCTTGAGTAAATGAAAATGTTCATACCTGGCTCGTCCGATATCGGAGTTTTGTGTTCAAACATGCGAATCGAAGCTAAGAACGCTAGCTCTGAAATGGAATTAAAAAATCAAGATTTTGAAACTCAGGTCGAGATACATGACGAAATTACCAAATTTGAGGAGTGAGTTGAGAGGAGCCCTTGAGTAAATCAAAATGTTCATACCTGGCTCGTGTCATATCGGATTTTTATGTTCAAACATGCGAATCGAAGCTAACAATGCTAGCTATGATATGGAATTAAAAAATCAAGATTTTGAAACGCAGGTCGAGAGACATGACGAAATTTCCAAATTTGAGGAGTGAGTTGAGAAGAGCCCTTGAGTAAATGAAAATGTTCATACCTGGCTCGTGTGATATCAGAGTTTTGTGTTCAAACATGCGAATCGAAGCTAACAACGCTAGCTATGATTTGGAATTAAAAAATCAAGATTTTGAAACTCAGGTCGAGAGACATGATGAAATTACCAAATTTGAGGAGTGAGTTAAGACGAGCTAGTGGGTAAACGAAAATATTCATACCTAGCTCGTGTCATATCGGATTTTTGTGTTCAAATATGCGAATCGAAGCTAACAACGCTAGCTATGATATGGAATTAAAAAATCAAGATTTTGAAACTCAGGTCGACAGACATGACGAAATTACCAAATTTGAGGAGTGAGTTGAGAGCAGCTAGTGGGTAAACGAAAATGTTCATACCTAGCTCGTGTGATATCGGATTTTTGTGTTCAAACTTGCGAATCGAAGCTAACAACGCTAGTTATGATATGGAATTAAAAAATCAAGATTTTGAAACTCAGGTCGACAGACATGACGAAATTACCAAATTTGAGGAGTGAGTTGAGAAGAGCCCTTGAGTAAATGAAAATGTTCATACCTGGCTCGTGTGATATCGGAGTTTTGTGTTCAAACATGCGAATCGAAGCTAACAACGCTAGCTATGATATGGAATTAAAAAATCAAGATTTTGAAACTCAGGTCGACAGACATGACGAAATTACCAAATTTGAGTAGTGAGTTGAGAGGAGCCCTTGAGTAAATTAAAATGTTCATACCTGGCTCGTGTCATATCGGAGTTTTGTGTTCAAACATGCGAATCGAAGATAACAACGCTAGCTATTATATGGAATTAAAAAATCAAGATTTTGAAACTCAGGTCGACAGACATGACGAAATTACCAAATTTGAGGAGTGAGTTGAGAGGAGCCCTTGAGTAAATCGAAATGTTCATACCTGGCTCGTGTCATATCGGAGTTTTGTGTTCAAACATGCGAATCGAAGCTAACAACGCTAGCTATGATATGGAATTAAAAAATCAAGATTTTGAAACTCAGGTCGAGAGACATGACGAAATTTCCAAATTTGAGGAGTGAGTTGAGAAGAGCTAGGAGGTAAATTAAATAGTTCATACCTGGCTCGTGTGATATCGGATTTTTGTGTTCAAACATGCGAATCGAAGCTAACAATGCTAGCTATGATATGGAATTAAAAAATCAAGATTTTGAAACTCAAGTCGACAGACATGACGAAATTACCAAATTTGAGGAGTGAGTTGAGAGGAGCCCTTGAGTAAATTAAAATGTTCATACCTGGTTCGTGTCATTTCGGAGTTTTGTGTTCAAACATGCGAATCGAAGCTAACAACGCTAGCTATGATATGGAATTAGAAAATCAAGATTTTGAAACTCAGGTCGAGAGACATGACGAAATTACCAAATTTGAGGAGTGAGTTGAGAGGAGCCCTTGAGTAAATCAAAATGTTCATACCTGGCTCGTGTCATATCGGATTTTTGTGTTCAAACATGCGAATCGAAGCTAACAATGCTAGTTATGATATGGAATTAAAAAATCAAGATTTTGAAACTCAGGTTGACAGACATGACGAAATTACCAAATTTGAGGAGTGAGTTGAGAGGAGCCCTTTAGTAAATTAAAATATTCATACCTGACTCGTGTCATATCGTATTTTTGTTTTCAAACATGCGAATCGAAGCTAACAACGCTAGCTATGATGGGGAATTAAAAAATCAAGATTTTGAAAGTCAAGTCGAGAGACATGACGAAATTACCAAATTTGAGGAGTGAGTTAAGAAGAGCTAGGAGGTAAATTAAAATATTCATACCTGACTCGTGTCATATCGTATTTTTGTTTTCAAACATGCGAATCGAAGCTAACAACGCTAGCTATGATGGGGAATTAAAAAATCAAGATTTTGAAACTCAAGTCGAGAGACATGACGAAATTACCAAATTTGAGGAGTGAGTTAAGAAGAGCTAGGAGGTAAATTAAAATGTTCATACCTGGCTCGTGTGATATCCGATTTCTGTGTTCAAACATGCGAATCGAAGATAACAACGCTAGCTATGATATGGAATTTAAAAATCAAGATTTTAAAACTCAGGTCGACAGACACGACGAAATTACCATATTTGAGGAGTGAGTTGAGAGGAGCCCTTGAGTAAATTAAAATGTTCATACCTGGCTCGTGTCATATCGGATTTTTGTGTTCAAACATGCAAATCGAAGCTAACAACACTACCTATGATATGGAATTAAAAAATCAAGATTTTGAAACTCAGGTCGAGAGACATGACGAAATTAGCAAACTTGAGGAAGTAGTGGAGAGGAGCCCTTGAGTAAATGAAAATGTTCATACCTGGCTCGTGTGATATCGGATTTTTGTGTTCAAACATGCGAATCGAAGCTAACAATGCTAGCTATGATATGGAATTAAAAAATCAAGATTTTGAAACTCAAGTCGACAGACATGACGAAATTACCAAATTTGAGGAGTGAGTTGAGAGGAGCCCTTGAGTAAATTAAAATGTTCATACCTGGTTCGTGTCATTTCGGAGTTTTGTGTTCAAACATGCGAATCGAAGCTAACAACGCTAGCTATGATATGGAATTAGAAAATCAAGATTTTGAAACTCAGGTCGAGAGACATGACGAAATTACCAAATTTGAGGAGTGAGTTGAGAGGAGCCCTTGAGTAAATCAAAATGTTCATACCTGGCTCGTGTCATATCGGATTTTTGTGTTCAAACATGCGAATCGAAGCTAACAATGCTAGTTATGATATGGAATTAAAAAATCAAGATTTTGAAACTCAGGTTGACAGACATGACGAAATTACCAAATTTGAGGAGTGAGTTGAGAGGAGCCCTTTAGTAAATTAAAATATTCATACCTGACTCGTGTCATATCGTATTTTTGTTTTCAAACATGCGAATCGAAGCTAACAACGCTAGCTATGATGGGGAATTAAAAAATCAAGATTTTGAAACTCAAGTCGAGAGACATGACGAAATTACCAAATTTGAGGAGTGAGTTAAGAAGAGCTAGGAGGTAAATTAAAATATTCATACCTGACTCGTGTCATATCGTATTTTTGTTTTCAAACATGCGAATCGAAGCTAACAACGCTAGCTATGATGGGGAATTAAAAAATCAAGATTTTGAAACTCAAGTCGAGAGACATGACGAAATTACCAAATTTGAGGAGTGAGTTAAGAAGAGCTAGGAGGTAAATTAAAATGTTCATACCTGGCTCGTGTGATATCCGATTTCTGTGTTCAAACATGCGAATCGAAGATAACAACGCTAGCTATGATATGGAATTTAAAAATCAAGATTTTAAAACTCAGGTCGACAGACACGACGAAATTACCATATTTGAGGAGTGAGTTGAGAGGAGCCCTTGAGTAAATTAAAATGTTCATACCTGGCTCGTGTCATATCGGATTTTTGTGTTCAAACATGCAAATCGAAGCTAACAACACTACCTATGATATGGAATTAAAAAATCAAGATTTTGAAACTCAGGTCGAGAGACATGACGAAATTAGCAAACTTGAGGAAGTAGTGGAGAGGAGCCCTTGAGTAAATGAAAATGTTCATACCTGGCTCGTGTGATATCGGATTTTTGTGTTCAAACATGCGAATCGAAGCTAACAACGCTAGCTATGATATGGAATTAAAAAATCAAGATTTTGAAACTCAGGTCGACAGACATGAAGAAATTACCAAATTTGAGGAGTGAGTTGAGAGGAGCCCTTGAGTAAATCAAAATGTTCATACCTGGCTCGTGTCATATCGGATTTTTGTGTTCAAACATGCGAATCGAAGCTAACAACGCTAGCTATGATATGGAATTAAAAAATCAAGATTTTGAAACTCAGGTCGAGAGACATGACGAAATTACCAAATTTGAGGAGTGAGTTAAGACGAGCTAGTGGGTAAACGAAAATATTCATACCTAGCTCGTGTCATATCGGATTTTTGTGTTCAAATATGCGAATCGAAGCTAACAACGCTAGCTATGATATGGAATTAAAAAATCAAGATTTTGAAACTCAGGTCGACAGACATGACGAAATTACCAAATTTGAGGAGTGAGTTAAGAGCAGGTAGTGGGTAAACGAAAATGTTCATACCTAGCTCGTGTGATATCGGATTTTTGTGTTCAAACTTGCGAATCGAAGCTAACAACGCTAGTTATGATATGGAATTAAAAAATCAAGATTTTGAAACTCAGGTCGACAGACATGACGAAATTACCAAATTTGAGGAGTGAGTTGAGAAGAGCCCTTGAGTAAATGAAAATGTTCATACCTGGCTCGTGTGATATCGGAGTTTTGTGTTCAAACATGCGAATCGAAGCTAACAACGCTAGCTATGATATGGAATTAAAAAATCAAGATTTTGAAACTCAGGTCGACAGACATGACGAAATTACCAAATTTGAGTAGTGAGTTGAGAGGAGCCCTTGAGTAAATTAAAATGTTCATACCTGGCTCGTGTCATATCGGAGTTTTGTGTTCAAACATGCGAATCGAAGATAACAACGCTAGCTATTATATGGAATTAAAAAATCAAGATTTTGAAACTCAGGTCGACAGACATGACGAAATTACCAAATTTGAGGAGTGAGTTGAGAGGAGCCCTTGAGTAAATCGAAATGTTCATACCTGGCTCGTGTCATATCGGAGTTTTGTGTTCAAACATGCGAATCGAAGCTAACAACGCTAGCTATGATATGGAATTAAAAAATCAAGATTTTGAAACTCAGGTCGAGAGACATGACGAAATTTCCAAATTTGAGGAGTGAGTTGAGAAGAGCTAGGAGGTAAATTAAATAGTTCATACCTGGCTCGTGTGATATCGGATTTTTGTGTTCAAATATGCGAATCGAAGCTAACAACGCTAGCTATGATATGGAATTAAAAAATCAAGATTTTGAAACTCAGGTCGACAGACATGACGAAATTACCAAATTTGAGGAGTGAGTTGAGAGCAGCTAGTGGGTAAACGAAAATGTTCATACCTAGCTCGTGTGATATCGGATTTTTGTGTTCAAACTTGCGAATCGAAGCTAACAACGCTAGTTATGATATGGAATTAAAAAATCAAGATTTTGAAACTCAGGTCGACAGACATGACGAAATTACCAAATTTGAGGAGTGAGTTGAGAAGAGCCCTTGAGTAAATGAAAATGTTCATACCTGGCTCGTGTGATATCGGATTTTTGTGTTCAAACATGCGAATCGAAGCTAACAACGCTAGTTATGATATGGAATTAAAAAATCAAGATTTTGAATCTCAGGTCGACAGACATGACGAAATTACCAAATTTGAGGAGTGAGTTGAGAAGAGCCCTTGAGTAAATGAAAATGTTCATACCTGGCTCGTGTGATATCGGAGTTTTGTGTTCAAACATGCGAATCGAAGCTAACAACGCTAGCTATGATATGGAATTAAAAAATCAAGATTTTGAAACTCAGGTCGAGAGACATGACGAAATTTCCAAATTTGAGGAGTGAGTTGAGAAGAGCTAGGAGGTAAATTAAATAGTTCATACCTGGCTCGTGTGATATCGGATTTTTGTGTTCAAACATGCGAATCGAAGCTAACAATGCTAGCTATTATATGGAATTAAAAAATCAAGATTTTGAAACTCAAGTCGACAGACATGACGAAATTACCAAATTTGAGGAGTGAGTTGAGAGGAGCCCTTGAGTAAATTAAAATGTTCATACCTGGTTCGTGTCATATCGGATTTTTGTGTTCAAACATGCGAATCGAAGCTAACAATGCTAGTTATGATATGGAATTAAAAAATCAAGATTTTGAAACTCAGGTTGACAGACATGACGAAATTACCAAATTTGAGGAGTGAGTTGAGAGGAGCCCTTGAGTAAATTAAAATATTCATACCTTACTCGTGTCATATCGTATTTTTGTTTTCAAACATGCGAATCGAAGCTAACAGCGCTAGCTATGATGGGGAATTAAAAAATCAAGATTTTGAAACTCAAGTCGAGAGACATGACGAAATTACCAAATTTGAGAAGTGAGTTAAGAAGAGCTAGGAGGTAAATTAAAATGTTCATACCTGGCTCGTGTCATATCGGATTTTTGTGTTCAAACATGCGAATCGAAGCTAACAACGCTAGCTATGATATGGAATTAAAAAATCAAGATTATGAAACTCAGGTCGAGAGACATGACGAACTTACCAAATTTGAGGGGTGAGTTGAGAGGAGCCCTTGAGTAAATCAAAATGTTCATACCTGGCTCGTGTCATATCGGATTTTTGTGTTCAAACATGCAAATCGAAGCTAACAACACTACCTATGATATGGAATTAAAAAATCAAGATTTTTAAACTCAGGTCGAGAGACATGACGAACTTACCAAATTTGAGGGGTGAGTTGAGAGGAGCCCTTGAGTAAATCAAAATGTTCATACCTGGCTCGTGTCATATCGGATTTTTGTGTTCAAACATGCGAATCGAAGCTAACAACGCTAGTTATGATATGGAATTAAAAAATCAAGATTTTGAAACTCAGGTCGAGAGACATGACGAAATTTCCAAATTTGAGGAGTGAGTTGAGAAGAGCTAGGAGGTAAATTAAATAGTTCATACCTGGCTCGTGTGATATCGGATTTTTGTGTTCAAACATGCGAATCGAAGCTAACAACGCTAGCTATGATATGGAATTAAAAAATCAAGATTTTGAAACTCAGGTCGACAGACATGACGAAATTACCAAATTTGAGGAGTGAGTTGAGAAGAACCCTTGAGTAAATGAAAATGTTCATACCTGGCTCGTCCGATATCGGAGTTTTGTGTTCAAACATGCGAATCGAAGCTAAGAACGCTAGCTCTGAAATGGAATTAAAAAATCAAGATTTTGAAACTCAGGTCGAGATACATGACGAAATTACCAAATTTGAGGAGTGAGTTGAGAGGAGCCCTTGAGTAAATCAAAATGTTCATACCTGGCTCGTGTCATATCGGATTTTTATGTTCAAACATGCGAATCGAAGCTAACAATGCTAGCTATGATATGGAATTAAAAAATCAAGATTTTGAAACGCAGGTCGAGAGACATGACGAAATTTCCAAATTTGAGGAGTGAGTTGAGAAGAGCCCTTGAGTAAATGAAAATGTTCATACCTGGCTCGTGTGATATCAGAGTTTTGTGTTCAAACATGCGAATCGAAGCTAACAACGCTAGCTATGATTTGGAATTAAAAAATCAAGATTTTGAAACTCAGGTCGAGAGACATGATGAAATTACCAAATTTGAGGAGTGAGTTAAGACGAGCTAGTGGGTAAACGAAAATATTCATACCTAGCTCGTGTCATATCGGATTTTTGTGTTCAAATATGCGAATCGAAGCTAACAACGCTAGCTATGATATGGAATTAAAAAATCAAGATTTTGAAACTCAGGTCGACAGACATGACGAAATTACCAAATTTGAGGAGTGAGTTGAGAGCAGCTAGTGGGTAAACGAAAATGTTCATACCTAGCTCGTGTGATATCGGATTTTTGTGTTCAAACTTGCGAATCGAAGCTAACAACGCTAGTTATGATATGGAATTAAAAAATCAAGATTTTGAAACTCAGGTCGACAGACATGACGAAATTACCAAATTTGAGGAGTGAGTTGAGAAGAGCCCTTGAGTAAATGAAAATGTTCATACCTGGCTCGTGTGATATCGGAGTTTTGTGTTCAAACATGCGAATCGAAGCTAACAACGCTAGCTATGATATGGAATTAAAAAATCAAGATTTTGAAACTCAGGTCGACAGACATGACGAAATTACCAAATTTGAGTAGTGAGTTGAGAGGAGCCCTTGAGTAAATTAAAATGTTCATACCTGGCTCGTGTCATATCGGAGTTTTGTGTTCAAACATGCGAATCGAAGATAACAACGCTAGCTATTATATGGAATTAAAAAATCAAGATTTTGAAACTCAGGTCGACAGACATGACGAAATTACCAAATTTGAGGAGTGAGTTGAGAGGAGCCCTTGAGTAAATCGAAATGTTCATACCTGGCTCGTGTCATATCGGAGTTTTGTGTTCAAACATGCGAATCGAAGCTAACAACGCTAGCTATGATATGGAATTAAAAAATCAAGATTTTGAAACTCAGGTCGAGAGACATGACGAAATTTCCAAATTTGAGGAGTGAGTTGAGAAGAGCTAGGAGGTAAATTAAATAGTTCATACCTGGCTCGTGTGATATCGGATTTTTGTGTTCAAACATGCGAATCGAAGCTAACAATGCTAGCTATGATATGGAATTAAAAAATCAAGATTTTGAAACTCAAGTCGACAGACATGACGAAATTACCAAATTTGAGGAGTGAGTTGAGAGGAGCCCTTGAGTAAATTAAAATGTTCATACCTGGTTCGTGTCATTTCGGAGTTTTGTGTTCAAACATGCGAATCGAAGCTAACAACGCTAGCTATGATATGGAATTAGAAAATCAAGATTTTGAAACTCAGGTCGAGAGACATGACGAAATTACCAAATTTGAGGAGTGAGTTGAGAGGAGCCCTTGAGTAAATCAAAATGTTCATACCTGGCTCGTGTCATATCGGATTTTTGTGTTCAAACATGCGAATCGAAGCTAACAATGCTAGTTATGATATGGAATTAAAAAATCAAGATTTTGAAACTCAGGTTGACAGACATGACGAAATTACCAAATTTGAGGAGTGAGTTGAGAGGAGCCCTTTAGTAAATTAAAATATTCATACCTGACTCGTGTCATATCGTATTTTTGTTTTCAAACATGCGAATCGAAGCTAACAACGCTAGCTATGATGGGGAATTAAAAAATCAAGATTTTGAAAGTCAAGTCGAGAGACATGACGAAATTACCAAATTTGAGGAGTGAGTTAAGAAGAGCTAGGAGGTAAATTAAAATATTCATACCTGACTCGTGTCATATCGTATTTTTGTTTTCAAACATGCGAATCGAAGCTAACAACGCTAGCTATGATGGGGAATTAAAAAATCAAGATTTTGAAACTCAAGTCGAGAGACATGACGAAATTACCAAATTTGAGGAGTGAGTTAAGAAGAGCTAGGAGGTAAATTAAAATGTTCATACCTGGCTCGTGTGATATCCGATTTCTGTGTTCAAACATGCGAATCGAAGATAACAACGCTAGCTATGATATGGAATTTAAAAATCAAGATTTTAAAACTCAGGTCGACAGACACGACGAAATTACCATATTTGAGGAGTGAGTTGAGAGGAGCCCTTGAGTAAATTAAAATGTTCATACCTGGCTCGTGTCATATCGGATTTTTGTGTTCAAACATGCAAATCGAAGCTAACAACACTACCTATGATATGGAATTAAAAAATCAAGATTTTGAAACTCAGGTCGAGAGACATGACGAAATTAGCAAACTTGAGGAAGTAGTGGAGAGGAGCCCTTGAGTAAATGAAAATGTTCATACCTGGCTCGTGTGATATCGGATTTTTGTGTTCAAACATGCGAATCGAAGCTAACAACGCTAGCTATGATATGGAATTAAAAAATCAAGATTTTGAAACTCAGGTCGAGAGACATGACGAAATTTCCAAATTTGAGGAGTGAGTTGAGAAGAGCTAGGAGGTAAATTAAATAGTTCATACCTGGCTCGTGTGATATCGGATTTTTGTGTTCAAATATGCGAATCGAAGCTAACAACGCTAGCTATGATATGGAATTAAAAAATCAAGATTTTGAAACTCAGGTCGACAGACATGACGAAATTACCAAATTTGAGGAGTGAGTTGAGAGCAGCTAGTGGGTAAACGAAAATGTTCATACCTAGCTCGTGTGATAACGGATTTTTGTGTTCAAACTTGCGAATCGAAGCTAACAACGCTAGTTATGATATGGAATTAAAAAATCAAGATTTTGAAACTCAGGTCGACAGACATGACGAAATTACCAAATTTGAGGAGTGAGTTGAGAAGAGCCCTTGAGTAAATGAAAATGTTCATACCTGGCTCGTGTGATATCGGATTTTTGTGTTCAAACATGCGAATCGAAGCTAACAACGCTAGTTATGATATGGAATTAAAAAATCAAGATTTTGAATCTCAGGTCGACAGACATGACGAAATTACCAAATTTGAGGAGTGAGTTGAGAAGAGCCCTTGAGTAAATGAAAATGTTCATACCTGGCTCGTGTGATATCGGAGTTTTGTGTTCAAACATGCGAATCGAAGCTAACAACGCTAGCTATGATATGGAATTAAAAAATCAAGATTTTGAAACTCAGGTCGAGAGACATGACGAAATTTCCAAATTTGAGGAGTGAGTTGAGAAGAGCTAGGAGGTAAATTAAATAGTTCATACCTGGCTCGTGTGATATCGGATTTTTGTGTTCAAACATGCGAATCGAAGCTAACAATGCTAGCTATGATATGGAATTAAAAAATCAAGATTTTGAAACTCAAGTCGACAGACATGACGAAATTACCAAATTTGAGGAGTGAGTTGAGAGGAGCCCTTGAGTAAATTAAAATGTTCATACCTGGTTCGTGTCATATCGGATTTTTGTGTTCAAACATGCGAATCGAAGCTAACAATGCTAGTTATGATATGGAATTAAAAAATCAAGATTTTGAAACTCAGGTTGACAGACATGACGAAATTACCAAATTTGAGGAGTGAGTTGAGAGGAGCCCTTGAGTAAATTAAAATATTCATACCTTACTCGTGTCATATCGTATTTTTGTTTTCAAACATGCGAATCGAAGCTAACAGCGCTAGCTATGATGGGGAATTAAAAAATCAAGATTTTGAAACTCAAGTCGAGAGACATGACGAAATTACCAAATTTGAGAAGTGAGTTAAGAAGAGCTAGGAGGTAAATTAAAATGTTCATACCTGGCTCGTGTCATATCGGATTTTTGTGTTCAAACATGCGAATCGAAGCTAACAACGCTAGCTATGATATGGAATTAAAAAATCAAGATTATGAAACTCAGGTCGAGAGACATGACGAACTTACCAAATTTGAGGGGTGAGTTGAGAGGAGCCCTTGAGTAAATCAAAATGTTCATACCTGGCTCGTGTCATATCGGATTTTTGTGTTCAAACATGCAAATCGAAGCTAACAACACTACCTATGATATGGAATTAAAAAATCAAGATTTTTAAACTCAGGTCGAGAGACATGACGAACTTACCAAATTTGAGGGGTGAGTTGAGAGGAGCCCTTGAGTAAATCAAAATGTTCATACCTGGCTCGTGTCATATCGGATTTTTGTGTTCAAACATGCGAATCGAAGCTAACAACGCTAGTTATGATATGGAATTAAAAAATCAAGATTTTGAAACTCAGGTCGAGAGACATGACGAAATTTCCAAATTTGAGGAGTGAGTTGAGAAGAGCTAGGAGGTAAATTAAATAGTTCATACCTGGCTCGTGTGATATCGGATTTTTGTGTTCAAACATGCGAATCGAAGCTAACAACGCTAGCTATGATATGGAATTAAAAAATCAAGATTTTGAAACTCAGGTCGACAGACATGACGAAATTACCAAATTTGAGGAGTGAGTTGAGAAGAACCCTTGAGTAAATGAAAATGTTCATACCTGGCTCGTGTGATATCGGAGTTTTGTGTTCAAACATGCGAATCGAAGCTAAGAACGCTAGCTCTGAAATGGAATTAAAAAATCAAGATTTTGAAACTCAGGTCGAGATACATGACGAAATTACCAAATTTGAGGAGTGAGTTGAGAGGAGCCCTTGAGTAAATCAAAATGTTCATACCTGGCTCGTGTCATATCGGATTTTTATGTTCAAACATGCGAATCGAAGCTAACAATGCTAGCTATGATATGGAATTAAAAAATCAAGATTTTGAAACGCAGGTCGAGAGACATGACGAAATTTCCAAATTTGAGGAGTGAGTTGAGAAGAACCCTTGAGTAAATGAAAATGTTCATACCTGGCTCGTGTGATATCAGAGTTTTGTGTTCAAACATGCGAATCGAAGCTAACAACGCTAGCTATGATTTGGAATTAAAAAATCAAGATTTTGAAACTCAGGTCGAGAGACATGATGAAATTACCAAATTTGAGGAGTGAGTTAAGACGAGCTAGTGGGTAAACGAAAATATTCATACCTAGCTCGTGTCATATCGGATTTTTGTGTTCAAATATGCGAATCGAAGCTAACAACGCTAGCTATGATATGGAATTAAAAAATCAAGATTTTGAAACTCAGGTCGACAGACATGACGAAATTACCAAATTTGAGGAGTGAGTTGAGAGCAGCTAGTGGGTAAACGAAAATGTTCATACCTAGCTCGTGTGATATCGGATTTTTGTGTTCAAACTTGCGAATCGAAGCTAACAACGCTAGTTATGATATGGAATTAAAAAATCAAGATTTTGAAACTCAGGTCGACAGACATGACGAAATTACCAAATTTGAGGAGTGAGTTGAGAAGAGCCCTTGAGTAAATGAAAATGTTCATACCTGGCTCGTGTGATATCGGAGTTTTGTGTTCAAACATGCGAATCGAAGCTAACAACGCTAGCTATGATATGGAATTAAAAAATCAAGATTTTGAAACTCAGGTCGACAGACATGACGAAATTACCAAATTTGAGTAGTGAGTTGAGAGGAGCCCTTGAGTAAATTAAAATGTTCATACCTGGCTCGTGTCATATCGGAGTTTTGTGTTCAAACATGCGAATCGAAGATAACAACGCTAGCTATTATATGGAATTAAAAAATCAAGATTTTGAAACTCAGGTCGACAGACATGACGAAATTACCAAATTTGAGGAGTGAGTTGAGAGGAGCCCTTGAGTAAATCGAAATGTTCATACCTGGCTCGTGTCATATCGGAGTTTTGTGTTCAAACATGCGAATCGAAGCTAACAACGCTAGCTATGATATGGAATTAAAAAATCAAGATTTTGAAACTCAGGTCGAGAGACATGACGAAATTTCCAAATTTGAGGAGTGAGTTGAGAAGAGCTAGGAGGTAAATTAAATAGTTCATACCTGGCTCGTGTGATATCGGATTTTTGTGTTCAAACATGCGAATCGAAGCTAACAATGCTAGCTATGATATGGAATTAAAAAATCAAGATTTTGAAACTCAAGTCGACAGACATGACGAAATTACCAAATTTGAGGAGTGAGTTGAGAGGAGCCCTTGAGTAAATTAAAATGTTCATACCTGGTTCGTGTCATTTCGGAGTTTTGTGTTCAAACATGCGAATCGAAGCTAACAACGCTAGCTATGATATGGAATTAGAAAATCAAGATTTTGAAACTCAGGTCGAGAGACATGACGAAATTACCAAATTTGAGGAGTGAGTTGAGAGGAGCCCTTGAGTAAATCAAAATGTTCATACCTGGCTCGTGTCATATCGGATTTTTGTGTTCAAACATGCGAATCGAAGCTAACAATGCTAGTTATGATATGGAATTAAAAAATCAAGATTTTGAAACTCAGGTTGACAGACATGACGAAATTACCAAATTTGAGGAGTGAGTTGAGAGGAGCCCTTTAGTAAATTAAAATATTCATACCTGACTCGTGTCATATCGTATTTTTGTTTTCAAACATGCGAATCGAAGCTAACAACGCTAGCTATGATGGGGAATTAAAAAATCAAGATTTTGAAAGTCAAGTCGAGAGACATGACGAAATTACCAAATTTGAGGAGTGAGTTAAGAAGAGCTAGGAGGTAAATTAAAATATTCATACCTGACTCGTGTCATATCGTATTTTTGTTTTCAAACATGCGAATCGAAGCTAACAACGCTAGCTATGATGGGGAATTAAAAAATCAAGATTTTGAAACTCAAGTCGAGAGACATGACGAAATTACCAAATTTGAGGAGTGAGTTAAGAAGAGCTAGGAGGTAAATTAAAATGTTCATACCTGGCTCGTGTGATATCCGATTTCTGTGTTCAAACATGCGAATCGAAGATAACAACGCTAGCTATGATATGGAATTTAAAAATCAAGATTTTAAAACTCAGGTCGACAGACACGACGAAATTACCATATTTGAGGAGTGAGTTGAGAGGAGCCCTTGAGTAAATTAAAATGTTCATACCTGGCTCGTGTCATATCGGATTTTTGTGTTCAAACATGCAAATCGAAGCTAACAACACTACCTATGATATGGAATTAAAAAATCAAGATTTTGAAACTCAGGTCGAGAGACATGACGAAATTAGCAAACTTGAGGAAGTAGTGGAGAGGAGCCCTTGAGTAAATGAAAATGTTCATACCTGGCTCGTGTGATATCGGATTTTTGTGTTCAAACATGCGAATCGAAGCTAACAACGCTAGCTATGATATGGAATTAAAAAATCAAGATTTTGAAACTCAGGTCGACAGACATGAAGCAATTACCAAATTTGAGGAGTGAGTTGAGAGGAGCCCTTGAGTAAATCAAAATGTTCATACCTGGCTCGTGTCATATCGGATTTTTGTGTTCAAACATGCGAATCGAAGCTAACAACGCTAGCTATGATATGGAATTAAAAAATCAAGATTTTGAAACTCAGGTCGAGAGACATGACGAAATTACTTAATTTGAGGAGTGAGTTAAGACGAGCTAGTGGGTAAACGAAAATATTCATACCTAGCTCGTGTCATATCGGATTTTTGTGTTCAAATATGCGAATCGAAGCTAACAACGCTAGCTATGATATGGAATTAAAAAATCAAGATTTTGAAACTCAGGTCGACAGACATGACGAAATTACCAAATTTGAGGAGTGAGTTGAGAGCAGCTAGTGGGTAAACGAAAATGTTCATACCTAGCTCGTGTGATATCGGATTTTTGTGTTCAAACTTGCGAATCGAAGCTAACAACGCTAGTTATGATATGGAATTAAAAAATCAAGATTTTGAAACTCAGGTCGACAGACATGACGAAATTACCAAATTTGAGGAGTGAGTTGAGAAGAGCCCTTGAGTAAATGAAAATGTTCATACCTGGCTCGTGTGATATCGGAGTTTTGTGTTCAAACATGCGAATCGAAGCTAACAACGCTAGCTATGATATGGAATTAAAAAATCAAGATTTTGAAACTCAGGTCGACAGACATGACGAAATTACCAAATTTGAGTAGTGAGTTGAGAGGAGCCCTTGAGTAAATTAAAATGTTCATACCTGGCTCGTGTCATATCGGAGTTTTGTGTTCAAACATGCGAATCGAAGATAACAACGCTAGCTATTATATGGAATTAAAAAATCAAGATTTTGAAACTCAGGTCGACAGACATGACGAAATTACCAAATTTGAGGAGTGAGTTGAGAGGAGCCCTTGAGTAAATCGAAATGTTCATACCTGGCTCGTGTCATATCGGAGTTTTGTGTTCAAACATGCGAATCGAAGCTAACAACGCTAGCTATGATATGGAATTAAAAAATCAAGATTTTGAAACTCAGGTCGAGAGACATGACGAAATTTCCAAATTTGAGGAGTGAGTTGAGAAGAGCTAGGAGGTAAATTAAATAGTTCATACCTGGCTCGTGTGATATCGGATTTTTGTGTTCAAACATGCGAATCGAAGCTAACAATGCTAGCTATGATATGGAATTAAAAAATCAAGATTTTGAAACTCAGGTCGAGAGACATGAAGAAATTACCAAATTTGAGGAGTGAGTTGAGAGGAGCCCTTCAGTAAATTAAAATGTTCATACCTGGCACGTGTGATATCGGATTTTTGTGTTCAAACATGCGAATCGAAGCTAACAACCCTAGCTATGATATGGAATTAAGAAATCAAGATTTAGAAACTCAGGTCGAGAGACATGATGAAATTACCAAATTTGAGGAGTGAGTTAAGACGAGCTAGTGGGTAAACGAAAATGTTCATACCTAGCTCGTGTGATATCGGATTTTTGTGTTCAAACATGCGAATCGAAGCTAACAACGCTAGTTATGATATGGAATTAAAAAATCAAGATTTTGAATCTCAGGTCGACAGACATGACGAAATTACCAAATTTGAGGAGTGAGTTGAGAAGAGCCCTTGAGTAAATGAAAATGTTCATACCTGGCTCGTGTGATATCGGAGTTTTGTGTTCAAACATGCGAATCGAAGCTAACAACGCTAGCTATGATATGGAATTAAAAAATCAAGATTTTGAAACTCAGGTCGAGAGACATGACGAAATTTCCAAATTTGAGGAGTGAGTTGAGAAGAGCTAGGAGGTAAATTAAATAGTTCATACCTGGCTCGTGTGATATCGGATTTTTGTGTTCAAACATGCGAATCGAAGCTAACAATGCTAGCTATGATATGGAATTAAAAAATCAAGATTTTGAAACTCAAGTCGACAGACATGACGAAATTACCAAATTTGAGGAGTGAGTTGAGAGGAGCCCTTGAGTAAATTAAAATGTTCATACCTGGTTCGTGTCATATCGGATTTTTGTGTTCAAACATGCGAATCGAAGCTAACAACGCTAGTTATGATATGGAATTAAAAAATCAAGATTTTGAATCTCAGGTCGACAGACATGACGAAATTACCAAATTTGAGGAGTGAGTTGAGAAGAGCCCTTGAGTAAATGAAAATGTTCATACCTGGCTCGTGTGATATCGGAGTTTTGTGTTCAAACATGCGAATCGAAGCTAACAACGCTAGCTATGATATGGAATTAAAAAATCAAGATTTTGAAACTCAGGTCGAGAGACATGACGAAATTTCCAAATTTGAGGAGTGAGTTGAGAAGAGCTAGGAGGTAAATTAAATAGTTCATACCTGGCTCGTGTGATATCGGATTTTTGTGTTCAAACATGCGAATCGAAGCTAACAATGCTAGCTATGATATGGAATTAAAAAATCAAGATTTTGAAACTCAAGTCGACAGACATGACGAAATTACCAAATTTGAGGAGTGAGTTGAGAGGAGCCCTTGAGTAAATTAAAATGTTCATACCTGGTTCGTGTCATATCGGATTTTTGTGTTCAAACATGCGAATCGAAGCTAACAATGCTAGTTATGATATGGAATTAAAAAATCAAGATTTTGAAACTCAGGTTGACAGACATGACGAAATTACCAAATTTGAGGAGTGAGTTGAGAGGAGCCCTTGAGTAAATTAAAATATTCATACCTTACTCGTGTCATATCGTATTTTTGTTTTCAAACATGCGAATCGAAGCTAACAGCGCTAGCTATGATGGGGAATTAAAAAATCAAGATTTTGAAACTCAAGTCGAGAGACATGACGAAATTACCAAATTTGAGAAGTGAGTTAAGAAGAGCTAGGAGGTAAATTAAAATGTTCATACCTGGCTCGTGTCATATCGGATTTTTGTGTTCAAACATGCGAATCGAAGCTAACAACGCTAGCTATGATATGGAATTAAAAAATCAAGATTATGAAACTCAGGTCGAGAGACATGACGAACTTACCAAATTTGAGGGGTGAGTTGAGAGGAGCCCTTGAGTAAATCAAAATGTTCATACCTGGCTCGTGTCATATCGGATTTTTGTGTTCAAACATGCAAATCGAAGCTAACAACACTACCTATGATATGGAATTAAAAAATCAAGATTTTTAAACTCAGGTCGAGAGACATGACGAACTTACCAAATTTGAGGGGTGAGTTGAGAGGAGCCCTTGAGTAAATCAAAATGTTCATACCTGGCTCGTGTCATATCGGATTTTTGTGTTCAAACATGCGAATCGAAGCTAACAACGCTAGTTATGATATGGAATTAAAAAATCAAGATTTTGAAACTCAGGTCGAGAGACATGACGAAATTTCCAAATTTGAGGAGTGAGTTGAGAAGAGCTAGGAGGTAAATTAAATAGTTCATACCTGGCTCGTGTGATATCGGATTTTTGTGTTCAAACATGCGAATCGAAGCTAACAACGCTAGCTATGATATGGAATTAAAAAATCAAGATTTTGAAACTCAGGTCGACAGACATGACGAAATTACCAAATTTGAGGAGTGAGTTGAGAAGAACCCTTGAGTAAATGAAAATGTTCATACCTGGCTCGTGTGATATCGGAGTTTTGTGTTCAAACATGCGAATCGAAGCTAAGAACGCTAGCTCTGAAATGGAATTAAAAAATCAAGATTTTGAAACTCAGGTCGAGATACATGACGAAATTACCAAATTTGAGGAGTGAGTTGAGAGGAGCCCTTGAGTAAATCAAAATGTTCATACCTGGCTCGTGTCATATCGGATTTTTATGTTCAAACATGCGAATCGAAGCTAACAATGCTAGCTATGATATGGAATTAAAAAATCAAGATTTTGAAACGCAGGTCGAGAGACATGACGAAATTTCCAAATTTGAGGAGTGAGTTGAGAAGAACCCTTGAGTAAATGAAAATGTTCATACCTGGCTCGTGTGATATCAGAGTTTTGTGTTCAAACATGCGAATCGAAGCTAACAACGCTAGCTATGATTTGGAATTAAAAAATCAAGATTTTGAAACTCAGGTCGAGAGACATGATGAAATTACCAAATTTGAGGAGTGAGTTAAGACGAGCTAGTGGGTAAACGAAAATATTCATACCTAGCTCGTGTCATATCGGATTTTTGTGTTCAAATATGCGAATCGAAGCTAACAACGCTAGCTATGATATGGAATTAAAAAATCAAGATTTTGAAACTCAGGTCGACAGACATGACGAAATTACCAAATTTGAGGAGTGAGTTGAGAGCAGCTAGTGGGTAAACGAAAATGTTCATACCTAGCTCGTGTGATATCGGATTTTTGTGTTCAAACTTGCGAATCGAAGCTAACAACGCTAGTTATGATATGGAATTAAAAAATCAAGATTTTGAAACTCAGGTCGACAGACATGACGAAATTACCAAATTTGAGGAGTGAGTTGAGAAGAGCCCTTGAGTAAATGAAAATGTTCATACCTGGCTCGTGTGATATCGGAGTTTTGTGTTCAAACATGCGAATCGAAGCTAACAACGCTAGCTATGATATGGAATTAAAAAATCAAGATTTTGAAACTCAGGTCGACAGACATGACGAAATTACCAAATTTGAGTAGTGAGTTGAGAGGAGCCCTTGAGTAAATTAAAATGTTCATACCTGGCTCGTGTCATATCGGAGTTTTGTGTTCAAACATGCGAATCGAAGATAACAACGCTAGCTATTATATGGAATTAAAAAATCAAGATTTTGAAACTCAGGTCGACAGACATGACGAAATTACCAAATTTGAGGAGTGAGTTGAGAGGAGCCCTTGAGTAAATCGAAATGTTCATACCTGGCTCGTGTCATATCGGAGTTTTGTGTTCAAACATGCGAATCGAAGCTAACAACGCTAGCTATGATATGGAATTAAAAAATCAAGATTTTGAAACTCAGGTCGAGAGACATGACGAAATTTCCAAATTTGAGGAGTGAGTTGAGAAGAGCTAGGAGGTAAATTAAATAGTTCATACCTGGCTCGTGTGATATCGGATTTTTGTGTTCAAACATGCGAATCGAAGCTAACAATGCTAGCTATGATATGGAATTAAAAAATCAAGATTTTGAAACTCAAGTCGACAGACATGACGAAATTACCAAATTTGAGGAGTGAGTTGAGAGGAGCCCTTGAGTAAATTAAAATGTTCATACCTGGTTCGTGTCATTTCGGAGTTTTGTGTTCAAACATGCGAATCGAAGCTAACAACGCTAGCTATGATATGGAATTAGAAAATCAAGATTTTGAAACTCAGGTCGAGAGACATGACGAAATTACCAAATTTGAGGAGTGAGTTGAGAGGAGCCCTTGAGTAAATCAAAATGTTCATACCTGGCTCGTGTCATATCGGATTTTTGTGTTCAAACATGCGAATCGAAGCTAACAATGCTAGTTATGATATGGAATTAAAAAATCAAGATTTTGAAACTCAGGTTGACAGACATGACGAAATTACCAAATTTGAGGAGTGAGTTGAGAGGAGCCCTTTAGTAAATTAAAATATTCATACCTGACTCGTGTCATATCGTATTTTTGTTTTCAAACATGCGAATCGAAGCTAACAACGCTAGCTATGATGGGGAATTAAAAAATCAAGATTTTGAAAGTCAAGTCGAGAGACATGACGAAATTACCAAATTTGAGGAGTGAGTTAAGAAGAGCTAGGAGGTAAATTAAAATATTCATACCTGACTCGTGTCATATCGTATTTTTGTTTTCAAACATGCGAATCGAAGCTAACAACGCTAGCTATGATGGGGAATTAAAAAATCAAGATTTTGAAACTCAAGTCGAGAGACATGACGAAATTACCAAATTTGAGGAGTGAGTTAAGAAGAGCTAGGAGGTAAATTAAAATGTTCATACCTGGCTCGTGTGATATCCGATTTCTGTGTTCAAACATGCGAATCGAAGATAACAACGCTAGCTATGATATGGAATTTAAAAATCAAGATTTTAAAACTCAGGTCGACAGACACGACGAAATTACCATATTTGAGGAGTGAGTTGAGAGGAGCCCTTGAGTAAATTAAAATGTTCATACCTGGCTCGTGTCATATCGGATTTTTGTGTTCAAACATGCAAATCGAAGCTAACAACACTACCTATGATATGGAATTAAAAAATCAAGATTTTGAAACTCAGGTCGAGAGACATGACGAAATTAGCAAACTTGAGGAAGTAGTGGAGAGGAGCCCTTGAGTAAATGAAAATGTTCATACCTGGCTCGTGTGATATCGGATTTTTGTGTTCAAACATGCGAATCGAAGCTAACAACGCTAGCTATGATATGGAATTAAAAAATCAAGATTTTGAAACTCAGGTCGACAGACATGAAGCAATTACCAAATTTGAGGAGTGAGTTGAGAGGAGCCCTTGAGTAAATCAAAATGTTCATACCTGGCTCGTGTCATATCGGATTTTTGTGTTCAAACATGCGAATCGAAGCTAACAACGCTAGCTATGATATGGAATTAAAAAATCAAGATTTTGAAACTCAGGTCGAGAGACATGACGAAATTACTTAATTTGAGGAGTGAGTTAAGACGAGCTAGTGGGTAAACGAAAATATTCATACCTAGCTCGTGTCATATCGGATTTTTGTGTTCAAATATGCGAATCGAAGCTAACAACGCTAGCTATGATATGGAATTAAAAAATCAAGATTTTGAAACTCAGGTCGACAGACATGACGAAATTACCAAATTTGAGGAGTGAGTTGAGAGCAGCTAGTGGGTAAACGAAAATGTTCATACCTAGCTCGTGTGATATCGGATTTTTGTGTTCAAACTTGCGAATCGAAGCTAACAACGCTAGTTATGATATGGAATTAAAAAATCAAGATTTTGAAACTCAGGTCGACAGACATGACGAAATTACCAAATTTGAGGAGTGAGTTGAGAAGAGCCCTTGAGTAAATGAAAATGTTCATACCTGGCTCGTGTGATATCGGAGTTTTGTGTTCAAACATGCGAATCGAAGCTAACAACGCTAGCTATGATATGGAATTAAAAAATCAAGATTTTGAAACTCAGGTCGACAGACATGACGAAATTACCAAATTTGAGTAGTGAGTTGAGAGGAGCCCTTGAGTAAATTAAAATGTTCATACCTGGCTCGTGTCATATCGGAGTTTTGTGTTCAAACATGCGAATCGAAGATAACAACGCTAGCTATTATATGGAATTAAAAAATCAAGATTTTGAAACTCAGGTCGACAGACATGACGAAATTACCAAATTTGAGGAGTGAGTTGAGAGGAGCCCTTGAGTAAATCGAAATGTTCATACCTGGCTCGTGTCATATCGGAGTTTTGTGTTCAAACATGCGAATCGAAGCTAACAACGCTAGCTATGATATGGAATTAAAAAATCAAGATTTTGAAACTCAGGTCGAGAGACATGACGAAATTTCCAAATTTGAGGAGTGAGTTGAGAAGAGCTAGGAGGTAAATTAAATAGTTCATACCTGGCTCGTGTGATATCGGATTTTTGTGTTCAAACATGCGAATCGAAGCTAACAATGCTAGCTATGATATGGAATTAAAAAATCAAGATTTTGAAACTCAGGTCGAGAGACATGAAGAAATTACCAAATTTGAGGAGTGAGTTGAGAGGAGCCCTTCAGTAAATTAAAATGTTCATACCTGGCACGTGTGATATCGGATTTTTGTGTTCAAACATGCGAATCGAAGCTAACAACCCTAGCTATGATATGGAATTAAGAAATCAAGATTTAGAAACTCAGGTCGAGAGACATGATGAAATTACCAAATTTGAGGAGTGAGTTAAGACGAGCTAGTGGGTAAACGAAAATGTTCATACCTAGCTCGTGTGATATCGGATTTTTGTGTTCAAACATGCGAATCGAAGCTAACAACGCTAGTTATGATATGGAATTAAAAAATCAAGATTTTGAATCTCAGGTCGACAGACATGACGAAATTACCAAATTTGAGGAGTGAGTTGAGAAGAGCCCTTGAGTAAATGAAAATGTTCATACCTGGCTCGTGTGATATCGGAGTTTTGTGTTCAAACATGCGAATCGAAGCTAACAACGCTAGCTATGATATGGAATTAAAAAATCAAGATTTTGAAACTCAGGTCGAGAGACATGACGAAATTTCCAAATTTGAGGAGTGAGTTGAGAAGAGCTAGGAGGTAAATTAAATAGTTCATACCTGGCTCGTGTGATATCGGATTTTTGTGTTCAAACATGCGAATCGAAGCTAACAATGCTAGCTATGATATGGAATTAAAAAATCAAGATTTTGAAACTCAAGTCGACAGACATGACGAAATTACCAAATTTGAGGAGTGAGTTGAGAGGAGCCCTTGAGTAAATTAAAATGTTCATACCTGGTTCGTGTCATATCGGATTTTTGTGTTCAAACATGCGAATCGAAGCTAACAATGCTAGTTATGATATGGAATTAAAAAATCAAGATTTTGAAACTCAGGTTGACAGACATGACGAAATTACCAAATTTGAGGAGTGAGTTGAGAGGAGCCCTTGAGTAAATTAAAATATTCATACCTTACTCGTGTCATATCGTATTTTTGTTTTCAAACATGCGAATCGAAGCTAACAGCGCTAGCTATGATGGGGAATTAAAAAATCAAGATTTTGAAACTCAAGTCGAGAGACATGACGAAATTACCAAATTTGAGAAGTGAGTTAAGAAGAGCTAGGAGGTAAATTAAAATGTTCATACCTGGCTCGTGTCATATCGGATTTTTGTGTTCAAACATGCGAATCGAAGCTAACAACGCTAGCTATGATATGGAATTAAAAAATCAAGATTTTGAAACTCAGGTCGAGAGACATGACGAAATTTCCAAATTTGAGGAGTGAGTTGAGAAGAGCTAGGAGGTAAATTAAATAGTTCATACCTGGCTCGTGTGATATCGGATTTTTGTGTTCAAACATGCGAATCGAAGCTAACAATGCTAGCTATGATATGGAATTAAAAAATCAAGATTTTGAAACTCAGGTCGAGAGACATGAAGAAATTACCAAATTTGAGGAGTGAGTTGAGAGGAGCCCTTCAGTAAATTAAAATGTTCATACCTGGCACGTGTGATATCGGATTTTTGTGTTCAAACATGCGAATCGAAGCTAACAACCCTAGCTATGATATGGAATTAAGAAATCAAGATTTAGAAACTCAGGTCGAGAGACATGATGAAATTACCAAATTTGAGGAGTGAGTTAAGACGAGCTAGTGGGTAAACGAAAATGTTCATACCTAGCTCGTGTGATATCGGATTTTTGTGTTCAAACATGCGAATCGAAGCTAACAACGCTAGTTATGATATGGAATTAAAAAATCAAGATTTTGAATCTCAGGTCGACAGACATGACGAAATTACCAAATTTGAGGAGTGAGTTGAGAAGAGCCCTTGAGTAAATGAAAATGTTCATACCTGGCTCGTGTGATATCGGAGTTTTGTGTTCAAACATGCGAATCGAAGCTAACAACGCTAGCTATGATATGGAATTAAAAAATCAAGATTTTGAAACTCAGGTCGAGAGACATGACGAAATTTCCAAATTTGAGGAGTGAGTTGAGAAGAGCTAGGAGGTAAATTAAATAGTTCATACCTGGCTCGTGTGATATCGGATTTTTGTGTTCAAACATGCGAATCGAAGCTAACAATGCTAGCTATGATATGGAATTAAAAAATCAAGATTTTGAAACTCAAGTCGACAGACATGACGAAATTACCAAATTTGAGGAGTGAGTTGAGAGGAGCCCTTGAGTAAATTAAAATGTTCATACCTGGTTCGTGTCATATCGGATTTTTGTGTTCAAACATGCGAATCGAAGCTAACAATGCTAGTTATGATATGGAATTAAAAAATCAAGATTTTGAAACTCAGGTTGACAGACATGACGAAATTACCAAATTTGAGGAGTGAGTTGAGAGGAGCCCTTGAGTAAATTAAAATATTCATACCTTACTCGTGTCATATCGTATTTTTGTTTTCAAACATGCGAATCGAAGCTAACAGCGCTAGCTATGATGGGGAATTAAAAAATCAAGATTTTGAAACTCAAGTCGAGAGACATGACGAAATTACCAAATTTGAGAAGTGAGTTAAGAAGAGCTAGGAGGTAAATTAAAATGTTCATACCTGGCTCGTGTCATATCGGATTTTTGTGTTCAAACATGCGAATCGAAGCTAACAACGCTAGCTATGATATGGAATTAAAAAATCAAGATTATGAAACTCAGGTCGAGAGACATGACGAACTTACCAAATTTGAGGGGTGAGTTGAGAGGAGCCCTTGAGTAAATCAAAATGTTCATACCTGGCTCGTGTCATATCGGATTTTTGTGTTCAAACATGCAAATCGAAGCTAACAACACTACCTATGATATGGAATTAAAAAATCAAGATTTTTAAACTCAGGTCGAGAGACATGACGAACTTACCAAATTTGAGGGGTGAGTTGAGAGGAGCCCTTGAGTAAATCAAAATGTTCATACCTGGCTCGTGTCATATCGGATTTTTGTGTTCAAACATGCGAATCGAAGCTAACAACGCTAGTTATGATATGGAATTAAAAAATCAAGATTTTGAAACTCAGGTCGAGAGACATGACGAAATTTCCAAATTTGAGGAGTGAGTTGAGAAGAGCTAGGAGGTAAATTAAATAGTTCATACCTGGCTCGTGTGATATCGGATTTTTGTGTTCAAACATGCGAATCGAAGCTAACAACGCTAGCTATGATATGGAATTAAAAAATCAAGATTTTGAAACTCAGGTCGACAGACATGACGAAATTACCAAATTTGAGGAGTGAGTTGAGAAGAACCCTTGAGTAAATGAAAATGTTCATACCTGGCTCGTGTGATATCGGAGTTTTGTGTTCAAACATGCGAATCGAAGCTAAGACACGCTAGCTCTGAAATGGAATTAAAAAATCAAGATTTTGAAACTCAGGTCGAGATACATGACGAAATTACCAAATTTGAGGAGGAGTTGAGAGGAGCCCTTGAGTAAATCAAAATGTTCATACCTGGCTCGTGTCATATCGGATTTTTATGTTCAAACATGCGAATCGAAGCTAACAATGCTAGCTATGATATGGAATTAAAAAAATCAAGATTTTGAAACGCAGGTCGAGAGACATGACGAAATTTCCAAATTTGAGGAGTGAGTTGAGAAGAGCCCTTGAGTAAATGAAAATGTTCATACCTGGCTCGTGTGATATCAGAGTTTTGTGTTCAAACATGCGAATCGAAGCTAACAACGCTAGCTATGATTTGGAATTAAAAAAATCAAGATTTTGAAACTCAGGTCGAGAGACTGATGAAATTACCAAATTTGAGGAGTGAGTTAAGACGAGCTAGTGGGTAAACGAAAATATTCATACCTAGCTCGTGTCATATCGGATTTTTGTGTTCAAATATGCGAATCGAAGCTAACAACGCTAGCTATGATATGGAATTAAAAAATCAAGATTTTGAAACTCAGGTCGACAGTCATGACGAAATTACCAAATTTGAGGAGTGAGTTGAGCAGCTAGTGGGTAAACGAAAATGTTCATACCTAGCTCGTGTGATATCGATTCGCATGTTTGAACACAAAAATCCGATATGACACGAGCCAGGTATGAACATTTTAATTTACCTCCTAGCTCTTCTGAACTCACTCCTCAAATTTGGTAATTTCGTCATGTCTCTCGACCTGAGTTTTCAAAATCATGATTTTTTAATTCCATATCATAACTAGCGTTGTTAGCTTCGATTCGCATGTTTGAACACAAAAATCCGATATGACACGAGCCAGGTATGAACATTTTGATTTACTCAAGGGCTCCTCTCAACTCACCCCTCAAATTTGGTAAGTTCGTCATGTCTCTCGACCTGAGTTTCAAAATCTTGATTTTTTAATTCCATATCATAGCTAGCGTTGTTAGCTTCGATTCGCATGTTTGAACACAAAAATCCGATATCACACGAGCAGGTATGAACATTTTCCTTTACTCAAGGGCTCCTCTCCACTACTTCCTCAAGTTTGCTAATTTCGTCATGTCTCTCGACCTGAGTTTCAAAATCTTGATTTTTTAATTCCACATCATACCTAGCATTGTTAGCTTCGATTCGCATGTTTGAACACAGAAATCCGATATCACACGAGCAAGGTATGAACATTTTGATTTACTCAAGGGCTCCTCTCAACTCACTCCTCAAATTTGGTAATTTCGT